>NC_051235.1:13869495-13996995 GCF_015220715.1 Pygocentrus nattereri
ATATAATAATTACAGGTAGTTGCTATGGTGTTCTCATGAAGTAGCTATAGCATATCAGCTTATTGTTAGGATGTTGCTTGGTGGCTATAAGGTAGTTGTTAAGGTTTTTTTTAGGCTGTTGCTATGATTTCCCATGTAGTTGCTAAGATGTTTCTGGGTCACTGCTATGGTATTTCAGGTGGTTGCTAAAATATTGCAAGGCTGTTTCTATGGGATCCCAGGTGTTTAATAAGGTGGTGCTAGGCTGTTGCTATGATATGCCAGGTGGTTGCTACGGTGGTGCTAGGCTGTTGCTATGGTATGACAGGTGGTTGCTACGGTGTTGCTAGGCCATTGCTATAATATCCCAGATGCAATGCTACCCATGAGTTTTCTAAGATGAAATTCAAATTCAATCTCAATATATTACCTTACACTGAAGTCAAGAGTATTTTTTTCCTTCTCCTGTAAAGTTACCATATTTAAGGTGCAAGGTTTTGATTTGTTATGACAGTGACTAATCATTTCCTTTGGCTGAAGCTTGTGGTTGAAGCAAATAGGTTAAGTTAAGTGATACTTTTTTGATCCCACAACCGGGGAAATTCCACCTCCACATTTAACCCATCCGTGAAGTGAAACACCACATACACACCAGTGAAAACACACACTAGGGGGCAGTGAGCACACTTGCCCGGAGCGGAGGGCAGCCCTATCCACGGTGCCCGGGGAGCAGTTGGGGGTTAGGTGTCTTGCTCAAGGATACCTCAGTCATGGACTGTCGGCCCCGGGGATCGAACCGGCAACCTTCCGGTCACAGGGCCAGATCCCTAACCTCCAGCCAACAACTGCCCCTAATAGGTAAAGTAAATTAAACAAAAAAAAAAAAAAAGGAAAAATGGGGATACGCAAAATCAGCCAAAAATGACTTAGGCCCCAGAATGTATTTCACCTGTGTCAAAGCATTAGATAGCCAGGAACCAGGGCCTTCTAAATGCCAGCATTATGAGCTTATGAGTACAGTCAGGGGTAATAGCCAAGTTATTTTATCACAACTAATGGCATTTTAATCCTCTCTCTTTTCTTCACTTTCTCTAATAGGATTATTAATATCACTGTCTTTTCAAGGGACGCTTGAAGAAATCATCTCAGCTAAAGCAAGCCAGGGTCAGAGGTGGCCTCACAGGCTACATCTAATCACATTTCCCTATGATGTGGAGGAAGGTAAAATATATAGGCTTAATAATTCAATAATTCCACATTCATCAATAGGCTCGTATATCGATACAAATGTTAAATCACTGGACTGTGGACTGCAACAGAAGCAGGTGCTGGACTTTGCAGAGTAGCCTGTGAAGTTGATTTTGTCGAAAGTGCGCACTGGTTCTTAATTTATTTCAGGAGCTCCTCACGGCCATTTAGCAAAGGAGCTCTGCAGGGCCTCCCGCGACGGAGGTGAATCGATAGTGGATCGATAGCCCGGGCGAATCAATCAGCCAGGTTTTCTTCACAAAATATTTAATTAAACATGGTGGCAAATAACTGCAGGATTTATTGTTTGATGTTAAGAGTATTAGCGATTTCCCCTTTCCCGCGCTGCACCCCAGGCCTGGTCAGGCCCGAGCTTTCCAGCCGCTTAGAGGGTCCAGGGGAATAGCTCAGACACTTTTCCAATACATAATAATGTTTGTATTTATACATGCTTATATGGCCTCTTGACTCTCTCTCTCTCTCTCTCTCTCTCGCTCACTCTCTCACTCTAATCCACTGCTCTAGCAGTCATTTGAGTGAGCCAGGGGAGTAGGCCTTGAGAGCACCATGCATTTTGATGCCCTCGGTTTAACATCTTAATCTTTTGCCATGGTCCTACTGAGAGAAGACCCAATATATGGCTTCCCCCAATGTGTAGATACTCTGACTGCTAATGGGTATGCTGCTAGATCTTTAACGTGGACTCCAAAAACAACCTTCAACAAATAGGGAATCACTGGGTTCAATATGGTTGCAGGTCAAGGGCCAATCATTTAAAATGACTAAGTAATCCTTTAACCCTTTAAAACCTTTTCATAGTAGTTATAAAAATGTCCATGTGTTTTGAAAGCCCTTCAGTAGGACTACACATTTCTTTTCTCTGAGTGACGCTAAATGAATATATTTGTTTATTATTTAAAAAAAAAACTGGAAGCAAATTGGATTCGTAATTCATAATGTGCCAGTAAGAAATGTTGAACTGAATCTTTAATTATGGCAGATATGCATGATTTTTTTTGATATTGAGAAAGCTGCAGTTGTCATGCTGGGTGTCAGTGTTGCTATTTTTGTGAACAGATGTGAATTATTTTCACATTTGGGGTCTTCCCTTTCAGCCATCATTGCTCATTAGCAGCTCAACACAGTGATTTCACGTCTTTGTTAATCTGATAAGAGTTACAAAAAAGTTATTTGATCATTAAAATCTCAGCGTTATTAAACCTTTATGTTGTATTACACAGTAACTATGAGGATTGTGATGCAAACCACCTTAGTTCTGAGTTCTAATAGTTAGAACCTGATGGTGGGTCCTAGCCTTTTAGAAGGCCTAAATTGTAGTTTTGTGTAAATTATGTTAATATTGTTAATGTTTCAAAAGAATTTACTCCACTGTCCATATGATTCATGCTATAGAAACTATTTGAATTGTCTTTGTGACGACAATTAATACGTTCCCCTTTGAGATTGAGGTTATTAGAAGCGTTTCACCCTGGACTGCCTTTTAAATGAGACATAATGTAGGACAGCCAATAGCCACGGTAATAACAACAGCCTGCATAGATTTATAAAGGCGATTTTAAAAAATGATCATGTAAAACCAAATAATTTTGAATGTTTTTGGACAGTCTCACAT
This sequence comes from Pygocentrus nattereri, assembly GCF_015220715.1. Lineage (NCBI taxonomy): Eukaryota > Metazoa > Chordata > Actinopteri > Characiformes > Serrasalmidae > Pygocentrus > Pygocentrus nattereri. The sequence continues at coordinate 13,872,356 of NC_051235.1, forward strand.
ATAAGTCTCAAATACATAAAAACAAAACATGTAAGAAATAGCCTGGATTTTTTAAGACTTCTAACTGAATAACAAATCTGCAGTTTAATTAAACTCCACAGCCAAGGAAAGATCAAGAACATCATTCATTTTCCACAATTCAACTATTAGTTTCACAGTAGTTGTCAAATGACCTATAGTTACTGCCAAATAAGCCTCGGGATTAAGGACAAAGACACTTATAAAGCCTAAAGCCATTGTGTCATGTCACCTGTTCCACAGTTACTGTAAAATATCTCATTCTGCTTTACCCAGGCTTTTGATTTTGTGCTCAGTGTGTTGCTATTGATCATCCCCAAAAAACATAGATAACAATAATCTACAGCATCCAATGGAAGAAACCAATCAAATGTGGCAAGATGCTCTTCAGGATGCTGATTGGACCACACTGAGTGAATCCACATCCATTAAACAGGGACAGGGAGATGCTTTAGGATGCTCCAGGAGGGGTGGGTGATAAAAGCGGGGCGTGACCGGCAATGATGAGGCTGTTATTGTTCTCCAAATCGAGCCGTCGCTCTCCGTGGTGGGTGTTTATGAAAGGCGAATTAGGGAGGGCCTGTGTTTAATCATTATGAAGTGGGAGAGGGGTGACCTACCAGCTGAGTCCAGCGCTGCTCCACTGCACACTGGGTAGAAAACAAACGCCCTCAGGCGCACAGCAGCTCACACACTGGCACACACCGGAACACAAAGAGGGTTAACGCCGGCTCCATTTCATGAGTCAACTGCGAGAGCTAAATCTACAAACAATTACTGCAGGGGACAAACAAAAGAGACTGGGTGGCACGGTCAAATCACACCTCTGTGATAGGCAAACAGGCCCATATGTTGGCCACTTCTTTACTTTCAGTTGTGTATTACACACATTCGTTGAAGCTAATAGAGAATTCCAGTGTCACTGTTATGTAAGGGTATAATTATGTCAGGATTAGTCATTGAGACTAATAAATATGACACATATAACTATAATTATAAAATAATTGCATTCTTCTCTTTTATAAATGGTTTGCAACCAGCTTCCTTGTATTACATTAGATCATGAAAGGTTAATATGTTTTCAAGCTCACACACTACCACACTCTCACAAACACATGTATTACAAAGTGCAGCATTTATAATCCTGTGCAGAAGTCAGAGCAAAATTTGCATACAACTGTAGGTAGCAATTTTCAAAATGTATAGAATCTTTTAATAATTAAAGACTAGTCAATGTAGAAGATTGTTATCAACAAAGAGCAGGAAGGCTTTTGCAACAGAAAGCATTATAATAAAAGTATCTCACTAGAAACCAGTGGAAGTCTTTGGGAAAAGAAGACTTATATTAAACCTGATATCAGTAAACATAAAATGTTGGCAAATTAACTTCAACAACCATAAAATGTTACTGAAACTTCAAAAACTCACTGCATCCTTTCATACTTTTGACCTGTAGTGAATGTGAGAATTATCTTTAGCAAGTTTTGGCTTGTGCATCAGTCCATGCTGAGTTGTTTGGTCATATAAACTCCACCATATTCATGTTAACATCTTGCTCCATTTACTGATAACCACAGGCACATACACATACAGAGATAACCAGATTGGACACCAGAGACTGTTCTCAGCTCTCAGTGTGGCAGTGTGGAAAATAACACAAACACAGGCACCAGCCCCCATTTTGCAATATAAGCTGTATGTATGTCTCCATTGTCTCCCATAGGCGAGCCATTTATGTACATACGAGTGAATATAGCAGGACCATACACAAAAATAAAGGACCCAAAATGGGTTCTTTAGAACGATGCCAAAACTTCCCTAAAGGATCTCTCAATCGACACTTCTTTAAAGAATCATTCTTGTATGTGACATATCTAGCAAAGGTGCGATCGCCTCAGTGACATTTTTCTAAGACTGCCAATCCAATACAAAGACATCTTTAAGAATATACAGAAATTTGTGAAAATTATGTGGACACCTGACCATCTCACCTATATGAGCTTGTTGGACATCCCATTCCAAACCCATGAACATTAATATGGAGTTTTTCTTTGGCTATGATAGCCCCAATTCTTCATTGAAGGTTTTCCATAACATTTTGGAGTGTGTCTGTGAGAACATTCAGTCAACAGAGCATTTGTGAGGTCAGTCAATAATGTTGGGTGACGAGGCCTGACTTACAACCCATATTCCAGTTCATCCCAGGGATTTAAGTCAGTGCAGTCTGTGCAGACTACTGGAGTTCCTCCACACCAAACTCATCAAATCATGCTTGAACAGGAAAAGGTCTTCCTCAAAATGAAGGAAGGCTGGAAGCATATCATTTTCCAAAATGTATTTGCATGCTGTAGCATTAATATTATCCTCCACTGAAACTAAGGGATCCAAACCTTGAAAAACAGCCCCAGACTATTATTCCTCCTCCACCAAACTTTACTGTTGGTTCTATACATTCCAGTTAGGGCATTCTCCTGGCATCCTCCCAAACCATTATTATCCATCAGACTGCCAGGTAATGGAGCTCGATTCAAGAGAATTGCAGAGAACACATTTCCACTGCCTCTGAGGGTAGTTATGACATGCTTTAAGCCACTCCAGCCGACACTTGGCATAATGGATAGTGATCTTAGGCTTTTATGCAGCTGCTCAGTCATGGAAACCCATTTCATGAGGTTCCTGACATACAGTTCTTGTACTGATGTTGCTTGCAAGGCAGTTTGGAACTCTGTAGCAAGTGATGCAATAGAAAATAAATTATTGCTCTTAAGTGCTTCCATGTCACAATAATAGCACTTACAGTTGACTAGGGCAGATCTAGCAAGGCAGAAATTTAATGAATTCACTTGTGGCACAGCATGGCCATGTGCTTGATTTTATGCAGTTATTAACAATATGGATCTGGGTAGAACACCTGAACTCTGTCCACATATTTTTGGCCATATTGTGCATATGTATATAGGATGTATATAGGATGTGACTGATAAAAAGTTGCTGAAAGTTTCTGTGTTAGCACAGCTGCCTAATGTACAGCTGTAGAGAACACAACAGCTGGGAGGAGCGAGCGAAAGAGGACAAGAGATAGAGAGACCTTGTCAAGCAGTAGGCTATTTTTTGTCTCTTTCTACATGCATTCATTGAGAATCCTGCATGGCTAAAAGAAAATATCTTTATTGTTTGTGTACAGTGGCTTTATTCACTCCCAGACCCCCTTCACCCTCCTCACTTCAGTACTGTTTGCTTAAGGCAACAAAACAGCAATATCAACAAAAACTCCTCAAAGACAAAAAGGCTGGCAGTGTCCTCACACAACATGTGATCGATTCACTCTCACGGCAGGCATCCCCTTTCTCTGCATCTTCAAGTACCTTCAAATCACAGACAGTTTCGCCTAAATGCACCAAAGGCAATCACATTGATTGGACCACATATGGAAAGTGCCTACGGTCTTTTGCTCAGTGAGAAGTGTCAGTGACTTAGTCTAGCTCCAGGACTTCTATTTAATGGCTTTCCACAGCTCATCTTGATAAGAGCGAGCATTCAAATAACCAATGAGTCTGCTCAGAATCAATACATCCACACAGGCTATGAGAATCTGTCAGAAACACTGCATGACTCCCACAGGGAGCTGGAAAGAATGATCACACTTTGCTGTACAGTGCAGTGTACAGAATGATACGCAATTAGCAAGTCTATTTTCCATTGAACTGCTAGCTTAACAGCATTAGCAATAAAAACTGAGATATTTCTTCAGGGGACAAGATACTTTACACATGATCATGATCCCCCTTAATCAGTGCATCAGTAAGCGGACCTGAGGGAGGCCCTAGCCACAGAGCATGCTCCATGGCCCCTCCCCTCCCTCCTCCTTCTCCTCCTCCTCCCCTCCGTTTAAAGCGAGCTTGCATTTTAATTCAGCACTGAAGTTACTTATTTCGGTATCGATCAAGCGTAATGCTGAATCAATGTTCATCTTGTTACCTGGGCTATACCCGTGTAATACAGTGATATCCCCGTCCACAGGAACTCATTCGCTTTGCAAAGGGACTTTACCGTAAAATCGATGGCTGCTTGTGAAGGCAGCTAGGAGAAAAGAGGACTGGCGGAGTGCTGGCTGCTTCATAATAACACTCAACAAACCACACTGCCTAACAGCCGCTCATGTGATGAGGAGGGTTTAGTCAAGCGCGAGCGGTGAAAGGGCTGAAGTAGGACTGACTGCTAAAGAGCTAACATTAGCCCCAGGCCTAGTGCTTTAAAGCTGCTAACGCTAATGATAAATCCATCACTATAATAATAATAATGATAATTATGATAATAATAATAATAATTTTAAATGGCATCTGTACATTTATATTATGTCGTTTATTTTTATTATTATATTGTAATGTAAACATTCATATTATGTTGATATTATAGGTTTGTTATAGATCTTAATTGATTAATGCTTATTATAGTTTATGTATAATCAGTATAACTGTAATAGCAATAATAATAATAATTACTACAACAACAACAACAACAATAATAATAATAATAATAGTACTAATATAACAATAATAATCATAATAATAATAATCATAATAATAATAATAATAATAATACAAGCGGTCATAAACAAATAAATAAGGTTTACTAATGTCAAAAATGCAAATAAACAAATGAATAAGTAAACAAATAAATAATAACGTCATAGCCAGAAGTTTCTAACACACACACACACACACACACATATATATATATATATATATATATATATATATATATATATATATATATATATATATATATATATATATGTGTGTGTGTGTGTGTGTGTGTGTGTGGTGCGCTTTGCTGAGGGGGCACATGTTGGTAAACGGCGATAAATGAAAGTGACCCCCGCGCCGCTAATGGAGCAGCGGGATCCCCGCGGGACAGCCTGCCACACACTCATCGAGCACAGCGCTCTGGGACGGCTAGCGGGCCCACGTGACACTGCGCGCGCTCTTTCTCTCTGTCTCACCTTCTCAATCAATTACAGAACTCCTGCTGCTGCTCCTGCACGTCAGCCCCCCCAACAAATACCCCCTTCCCCCGCACACACATAAACACACACTCATACACAAACACACCCTCAGCTAGAAAAGGCTGGAAGAAGTGCGACCAAACCAAACAATGCATTTGTATTTGAAGTCAGTTCATTTGCATCGACGCAGCTGAGCCAGGCGGCGCAGCGCAAACACGAAGCCTCGGCGCTCAGGTTCAGCACACGGCCTTTTAGCGCCTGATCTAAACCACCTGTGGATGCTAAAGAGGACAACCACCACGCAGCCCCCCCTCCCATCTCCAGCTCGAGGCTTCAAACAGAAGCTACTCGCTGAATCTGGCATTTGTTGAAGCGCTTTAATAAGTTGCAGTTCATTGACTGGCCTTAATTCGCTCCAAATTGCAGTGTGTCCGGGGAACTGTTAGAAAGTCCTCACTTCTTCCCCTCCCATGTAAAGTTCTCTCTCTAATATGCGTGATTGATTGGTGTAATGTAATTAAAATCGTATTATTCAAATTATGCCAACAGTAAAATAAAATTAAGCTTCAGAAAGTACACTTGCTTCGTGGTTCAATCTACAATTCATTTTTGAAGCTATTTCATTTATTGGATTAATCCTCTCTGCCATTTCCACATCGACAGATTCATTAGCCTACTTTTTCATATTATTATTATTTCACATTTTAATCGCATATGAGTAATATGACTTCAACGGCTTTTTTAAGATGAGCAGCGGTAAGTTCTGTTTGTCTTGAATAGAAAAATAAGGCCTATAGATGAAGTACACGGAGTACACCTTAGCGTAGAAAAGTGTCCTGATATTTAAAAGTCTGAAAGAATCATTCGACAGGAAATCATTTCTTCTCCTCTCCTCTAAGCCCTAAAAAAACCTTGGATGCAAAATTCCGACTAAGTGCAAACAAAGCCCCCCACCCCAGCCCCCCTCCTCCGTCTCCCTTTGGAGGTAATCAAATAAAAGTGTGTTTGCTGAAGTAGTTAAAGGCAGTGTGGTGTGAGGCGCTCCTGCCTCTGCAGTTCTCCCCCAGCCCGCAGCTCCGGGCCCAGTACAGCGCGCGCTCGGGCCGGCTGCTGTAGCCTCAGCCCCGCGTGCCTGCTGCGTGTCGCGCGGGCGCGGCGGAGAGTCCCCGTTTGAAGCCTTTGATGGCGCCTGTTTCTCTGCCATTTCATCATTTGCGACGCGCCGCGTGCGTGTGTTGCGTAAGGAAGCAGCGTCGCGCGTTGTTTGTTTGGATGCCTGCTGGAGGATCAGAAATGTGTCATCTGCGTAAGCGCCCGTTAGAGGAGCCCCACAGAGAGAGAGTCCAGTATGGAGACGACCTTGTCCACGGTCAACAGAGCTGCCAGCAGCTTTCAGACTTCAACCGCTGTGTTCAGTGTTTTTAAAGTATGTCCTCAAGTAGTCGAGATAGTATCAAATAAATAAACAAACAAAAAGCTATTTAAATAAATGAATGGATGAATGAATAAATGAATGAATGAACAGGTATTACTATGTTACAATGTTTTATACGTGTCTATTTGTTTCTATTACTTGTTTATTAATTACTATTGTTGCCGCTGTAATTCCTCCTACTGTTGTTTGTTGAGCAAGACATTTTACTACTGCTGCTAGTGCCATGGCTATTATTATTATTATTGTAATTGTTGTTGTTGTTTATGTTGTTGTTGTTGTTGATGATGATGTTGTTTGTTGCTGCTGCTATTCCTGCTGCTGACTTTATAACAAGACATTATGATTTCTTACGTAATTTCAGTGCTAATACTATGACCACGACTACAACTATTACTACTGTTAGTAATAGTAATATTAATAATAGTAACAATAATAGTACAACGTACTTTTTGCTATAATGGTGTACTACTATTACTACTACTACAAATAATAATAATAATAATAATAATAATAATAATAATGGCAAACCTACACTGTATTATTATTATTAGTAGTAGTATTATTAGTATTATTATTATTAGTAGTAGTAGTATTATCTAGGGCATGTTTTGCAATGTGTGATAATAAAATACCTTTTTAACTGTAGTTTACCCTGCATTATATAGATATTTTTATCACGCTGTTCATCGTAACGTCATTTAAACAAATCTGATTTGTGTTTTTGATCATATTTGGTGGTGTTTGGTGTTGTTTGTGTGATGAACAGTAGTAACAGTAGAGCTGATAGAAGGCGGGCTGCTTTCTAATGTTTTTATGGCAGTGCCACTTTCCCGCCACGGTGTGAAAGCGCTAAGCTGGTGCGCGTGTGTTTGATTGGACCAATAAATCAGAGGCGACCCTTCGGGCCCTGACAGGTCCCGGGGACAGGACACGTGTCCATCCGAGCTAAGGGCGCCTCCGGGCACACACACACACACACACACACACACAAAACACACACACACACACCACATAGACACACGCACCACATACACAAACACACCACATACACACACACACACTGGCCGCCGATCGCCCTCGAGCGTCACACACCCAACAGCACGAGTCCGTATATAACCCCGATTCTGCAGCGCGCGCTTCTAGCGGTGTAATTAGTGTATAATAACTCTAAAAGAGCGCGGTGTGAATAAGAGGCTGCGCATTTAGAGCGCAAACTCCTCCCGCTCCGCCTCGTCCCAGATGGCGCAGTGCTGCGGGGTCAGCCCGGGCGCGCGAGAGCTCTTGTTAGCTCTGCAGGTCCGTGTCAGTGTTATTGACGGCTGTGTAGTTATTATCAGCCCAGTCCGGACGGCACCGGGCCGCTGGTTTAATGAATAACCCCCTCCATTCCTCCATCCTCTCCCTCCCTCCTTCGCTCCCTCCTTCCTTAATCCCGGAGTGGCGTACGTCAACATGGCAGGACGTCCCGAAGAAGATGTGAAAAAGCTGGAGGAGCTTGAACAGGCACTCTCTCCGAGGCTGCTCCACACGGCACACGCGACGATGGCTAACCAGTAATAACTATCAGCCCTAAAGCAGATTGAAGCAGTTTATTGAAGGACAGATTTCTTGGAAAACCCCAGCGGCGGTTAAGTCCTAGCAGAGGATGATAGGCTTCTAATCTTGATGTTATTACTGAATTGAGACTTTAGCTATTGCGCCCCGTATTCAAATAAACGGTGCAGCACTCAGCGCTGCCCTTGTTTCGCAGAGGATTAGCAGACATATGATGATCCGAGTCGAAATGTAAAACGATTAGGGCGACATATTTCCATATATTGGTTCAAGGAATTTCAATTCTGACTCTGTTGTTTCCTCTTTAATCCGCATTATTTACAGGAGGTTGGTGAGGCTATCAAAGCCATCCACTTGTCGGTGTTTGTAGGGCAATCCTGGGTCCTAATCAGCTGAAAGACGTTTTTATTTCGAGAATATGAAAGTTCACACATGAGTGCACATGGAGGAGTTTGTAATTATGCTTCAGCAAATGAAATATTTAAAGAAATGCAGTGAGTATTAGTGGCCAGAGCGACGATACTACTACTACTACTAATAATAATACTAATAATAATAATAATAATAATAATAATAATAAGGAGAAGAAGAAGAAGAATGTAATAGATCACTTCTACTTTAAATGTCTACGCTCCCTGCACAATGCAGGAAGACCGCCTTTGCTGCCAGTGCGTCGTTCACGGCGCTAATTCTCCTCTCTTGTCAACATAGTCTTTGAAGTCAAACGCTAACTTGCCAACTGGGTTTCTTGTCTCAAATTAAAGGCGTAAACGGACACCGAGTCGCCTGCTCCGTGTTAGCTGAGCCTAAAACGGTCGTCAAAATCATTTTTCCCTCTCTCTCCTTAAACTGCACGGCGATTTTCTACGCGTATAAATGTCCCGCAACAGTGAAGTTGGCCAACTGGGTCTCTGCAGCTCTCCGCTACAGATTCCGCTCGCCTTGGAGAACACACGTGGGACGAAACGCGGACACTAAAGCAGAGCTTTGCGTGAAGTTAATGGCTCAACGAGAATGAAATATTTACCATCCGTGCGGATGACCACGAAATGAGAATTAACGCGAGAAAGTTGGTGATGGGGGTGGGGGGTATGGGGTATGGATGGGGGGGGGGGGCGAGAAAAAAAGCCGGACACCAAACGAAATGATTGGCGAGCCATAAAATGAGACTGGAAAGTCTTTCAAATAAGAGATCGCGACGTCAGAGCGGAGCGCGCTTGTCCAGACGAGGGGAAAAAAGCGAGCTAGAGAGAGAGAGAGAGAGAGAGAGAGAGAGAGAATGTGGGGGTGAGCCTTGAGAAATAGGAGGAGCCTCTGAACGACTAGAAATGTCAATCAGAGCAAGGAGTCCCAATAATCTAAGGCAATCTGTAAGGACCTGACCTTAGTCCATTCAGATCAATAGGGGAGCGAGGGAGGGGAGAGCGCGAGCGGATCGTTTACACTCGGCCGTTGTGGAGGAAATACAGACTTCCCTTTGCACTCGGCGCTCGCTGTAAAGTGGATATCGCAGCGCGCATCGAGAAGGGCGACTCGCCGCTTTTGTTGTGATCGCAGCAGTTCCTTTCTGTTTTTTTTTTTTTTTCGTCTCCCCCCTTCTCCTTCTCCTTCTCCTTCTTCCCTTTCTTCCCCGACCACGATGTCCTTCCCGCAGCTGGGATATCAGTACATCCGGCCGATATACCCGCAGGAGAGGCAGGGCATGGGCGGCGGGCGCAGCGGTCCCGAGCTGAGCCCGTCCGGCGCGCTCTCCAGCGTGCTGTCTTCCATGTATGGATCCCCGTTCGCCGCCGCGCAGACCTACGGAGCTTTCCTCCCTTACTCCAACGACCTGTCCATTTTCAACCAGCTGGTGAGTGCTGACTTCTCCTCTTTCCTCTCTCTGCACACCACCGTCGCTTTTTTTCTTTCTTTCCTTTCCTTTTCTTTCTTTCTTTCGGCTTCTCGAATACAAACTGAAATTAGATCCCAGCGCGTTTCCACGCCAAGCATTTCTGCACGGGAGTCTTTTGCAAGCCAGCTGTGAACTTTGCTGTTGACTCCGTTTTGTAAATACGAAATGGGCCGAAAAAAGTAACAAATTATTAACCAACTGGACAGTTCCAGCTCTAGAAATTCTGTCTGGACTGCGAAGGCACGGACATGTGGAAATAATGAGCGGGACAAGCGCGTGGTGTTGCTTCAGTCAGAACATTAATATTTACTCCCGCTGGCTGAAACATGAGCGCTCACATGGTTCTTGTTTTCTTTTTCCCTAAAAAATTCTTTATAATAAACGATAATATTATGTGTAAAACGAAAAAAATATTTGCTCTTGCTTTGTTATTGTATTATTTGTTAACCCGCTTCTTAAACATGGGCACATCATTTGTCAATATTTTTTTACATGTACATACACACCCTAACCAACTTTCAGGAAAAGTTCTATTAACTTTTCTTTTGAGTTGTTTTTTTTTTCTCTCATCCACACGTACTAACACTGTACTTCCTTGTGTGTTCAGGGAGCTCAGTATGAGCTAAAGGACAGTCCAGGGGTCCAGCACCCAGCGTTCGCCCCTCATCACGCTGCTTTCTACCCCTACGGCCAGTACCAGTTCGGTGACCCGTCCAGACCCAAGAATGCCACCCGCGAGAGCACGAGCACCCTGAAGGCCTGGCTGAGCGAGCACCGGAAGAACCCGTACCCCACCAAGGGCGAGAAGATCATGCTGGCCATCATCACCAAGATGACCCTCACCCAAGTGTCCACCTGGTTCGCCAACGCCAGGAGGAGGCTGAAGAAGGAGAATAAGATGACGTGGACGCCCCGGAACCGCACAGACGAAGAAGGGAACGTGTACGGCAGCGACCACGAGGGCGAGGACGGGGACAAGCGCGAGGACGAGGAAGAGATCGACCTGGAAAACATTGACACGGAGAACATCGAGAGCAAGGACGACTTGGACGAGCAGGACGAGTTGCACTCCGATTTGAAGCTGGACGGCAGCTGCGACTCGGAGATCTCAGACGGCTATGAGGATTTACACGGACCTGAGCCAAAGTTTTTGAAAGCCGTGGTCAAAGAGGGCAAAGACGCGCACGCGGACCGGGCAGAGCACTTCCACCACCACCACCATCATCACCACCTCCACCACCACGCTCTGGACCTCAAAACGCAGCCGCCCAACGGCGAGCAAATCAAACTCAACCAGGTCCCCAACTCTCCCCCCAACGAAAACAACGCGCCCCCAGTCCAGAAACCCAAGATCTGGTCTCTGGCCGAGACGGCCACGACCCCGGACAATCCCCGCAAATCTCCCCTAATGAATGGGACCTCCTCCGGGCCCGGCGCCCAGACCATCGTCCCGCCTCACAGACTCATCTCGTGTCCCGTTGGGAAAATTCAGAACTGGGCGAACCGCGCGTTTTCCGCGCATCAGCTCGCCTTACTGAACTCGAACCATTATTTGGGACTGGCCAACCAGGCTTCGGCCCTCTACTCCAACAGGCAAGCGGAGGAGCGGAGTCCCAGCTCAGAGACTGCGGCCACAGGTACATGCCACCCTCACTGAGACTGTCCGGAGACTTTTACAGGCTTGTTAAGAACACTGCTTTCCTTTCGGTAGACCTTACGCCTCATGTTTTTTCTTTTTTCAAACCTCTACTTTCAATGGCTTCACAAAACACGTCAAAATGTGGCATGAGAAGAGAGAGAAACAGAAGGAGCATGCTCAAGCACAGGGAAGGAAAAGGCCAATTCAAATACTTTCATATGTATTTTGTCCTTGAACTCCTCATTTTTATCTGGATAACCTTTAAATTTGAAATCAACAGGGGTGTTGGCGTTGGCGTTTCTGGAACGTGTGCTGGCTGGCTTTAGACGTTAGCTGTGAAAAAAAGACTCAAAAACTTTCGGTATGTTAAGTCTAAATTGATTGTGTTGCTGTTATGATTTCAGAGATTTTAGTGCCTTGGACGCAGAGAACAAGTAAAAACAGCCAAGAACAGACACTTGTTTACGCAGATGATTACTTAATATGAACCTGCTCCACTGTTTTCTTTTATTGGACTATTCAACAGACGCTATATATATATATATATATATATATATAGCTGAATTCCTCTTGTGCTGTTTAATGTGAAACGTCACACCAAGCATCCGTAATCTCAAGCGCGTCGTTTGGCAATAATTCAAATAATTCAAAGGAATAACGCGATTCCCTCCTTAACCTTCTCGCGCAATTAAGTTTCCCATTTTAATTTGAATTTTCCACCTCTTATTCCCCAAACCCTTTACTGTTAATTTCCCATGTCTCCCGTAGGCCTCAGAACCCCACTTGAAGCTGCCATGGTGTTATCAGCCCTTTCCTCCTCCTAGGGGCTCTTTTTGTCTTTTATAAATCTCCATTTTAACCTGTTTTAAGGAATGTTTAAAAAAAAGAAAGAAAAAAAGAAAAAAGTGGAATAACAGCCCTCCTGTATACTTACCTTGTAAGCATGTCTTGTGTAAAATTGCTAATGCAATGCTGTAAGAAACTGTAGTCTGTGAGTTTATTTTTTGTTTTGTTTTTGTTTGTTTTTCTTCTTTTTTTTCTGTTCTTTCGTTTTGTAAGTTCTGTGAGGATTTAATGTTGAAATTGTTTTGTATATATAACGTAAAGAAAATGTACATACTTGTGATCCAAAATTGTACAACAAAGTATATATTTTGGCTAATAAATGAACCGCTGCAACTTAAAGCAATTAAAGCAATTCCGTTTTTTTTTTCTTCGCGGCGTGTTGAGATAAAGATTTCGGAGAGTGGGAGATTTGGGAGATTTGGGAGATTTGGAGATTTGGGAGATGTCCAGTGCAGAGCGGCTGAGCTGCTGCGTAGTGGCATTAGGGGGGAAAGTTCACTGGAGGTTATGGGCTTTGGCTGAGCGCGAACTGGATGATTTGAAGTGTTTTTCCTCTTGCAGGGACTTAACTGTAATTAGCTCCGTCTTGAATCGCACATTTGGCCATTAATGGACGGGGATTATCCTCAGTCAGGCGTAGCAGCCAATATGAAATGAATAATTATTTCATTTACACTGGCCGCAAGTCGCGCGCAGCTCAGCCGCTGAAACGACAGTAACTGAGAACAGAGGAATTTCTCAGAACGAGAATGTATTTAATCCTAAAAGAAAAGGTCTTTCCGCGCTGCCTCTCTCCTCTCTGCTCTCATAAGAGTTGCTTTTTTTCTCTTTCTAAAAATGTATAATGAATTCTAATCAGACGCTGATGCGGCGCTGCTTGCCATATGCCTCCGATACACTGAGAAATCATTTATTTATGTTTGTTTTCCCCCCTCCAAGACCATTTGCATGCAGCAGCTTTGTTCTGGGCCTGAGAAACTTTGGCAAAGTTGGAGCTGGAGCTCCCTCTACAGTCTGCTCGCTCTGCTCCAGCCTCCCGTGCACGGGATTCTTGCTTTGACCCTCTGTGCGTTTAATCCTATAGGTGGGAAAGCGGCGTGATAACACTGGCATGGCAGTTTACAGATTTTAAAATGCTTTAATCAGCTCGGTTTGTTGAGGAGGGGGTGATGGGGTAGTGGTCAGGTGACGATTTCACAGTTTTAATGTGATGTCAGTGAAATTCAGGAGGACGAATTATTGCATAAGATCTCAAAAACCTTTTTTTTCTGTTATACATAAACAGACTCGCATATTTACAATATAGTATAGTGTAAAATCAAGCTAAAATGACAGACGAGTACAAACCCCTACCAGCGTTAAAGGCTATTTTCAATATTTCCCTATATATATATATATATATATATAGCCATTCACGTCTTGGTAAGCTTTAATGAAAAGCAGTTAAATTATACAGCTTATCTAGACTGCCATGTTCTCTAATATCCTTTATTGACCACACAACTCTACAGCTTGCTGCTCCAAATCACAATACGTATCTGTTCTCAAATCTGTTTCCTCTCAAAACGGGCATTGGGCCTTGGATTTAAGCAGGAGACCACCGTCCTGCAGAGCTGTCTGATAAAAAAATGTTACTATTTTAACGAAAACCTGTGTGAAATTTCTAATGGTGCAAAGAAAACGGGGGCCCTGATTGCGCAACAGCCGATCCCAATAGAGTTAGACTGGATTCAGTATTATGCAGGATAGTTTCTTATTTGGTAACATAGTATGTCATAATCTCCGAATGATAAAGCCATTCAATTCCCCACTGACAACAACAACAACAACAACAACAACAACAACAATAATAATAATAATAATAATAATAATAATAATAATAATATGCAGGTCCTATTTACCGCATTCCCTTTTGCTCATTTAGAAATGAAAGTAAACAAGGGCTTCTCAAATTGTGACCCGATGACCAAGAAAACCTAATAATGTAATAATCTAGCCGGAACTTCTTTTTGGTCTATTTTCAGTTGCTATCTTGCGCGAATGATGCGAATTTTCACTCGGATTGACGCAATCGATTTTTTTTTCCCGCAATGGACGCACTGATGTCCACTCAGCGCCAGGCCTGTAGCGCACGCGCCGCAGGTGAGCTGGGAGGGCGCGTGGCATGCAGTGAACTGGCCAGGACTAAAGACCAGAGACCTGCAGAGGCACTACATGCGCTTTAGAAAAGCTTAAAGGTCCTGATTCCTTTCACATCTGATAATATTGGATTGAGAAACTATATGTTTTATTAATTAGGGCTGAGATCTACATTAAGATCAATCCTAAACCTACATAAAAGGGGATTTTTGACTGTGAAAGACAATAAGCTTTGGCTTTAATCAGCAGTTAGAGCTTTGGCTTTCTGTTTTAAGCTGGATTCAACTATTATTAGACTTCAGCTCATGTGGGTAACATGGGGCAGAGTTTTTGTCCCAGCAAGAATGGCTCAGTATTGAACCAAATATAAGTTCTAAGACTTATGACAATAGTGGAACCCAATGCAAAACTGTTCTAAAAGGTTCATCAAAGAACTGCATGCACAGAAGATCCATATAACAGTGCAGAGAGGCAGTGATTGCTTTCCATTGGTTCTTTGAATGTTACTAAAGAATGCCTGATGAACCATTTTCAACATGTAATGTTATTTAAGTGTCATAGGTTCTGAATGATAAACTTATTTTTTATTCAATTTCCCACAAAAAATGATGTCTGCAATCCTCAGAGCTTACATTCAGTTCTTTCAGATAGAGTCTGCTAGTAAGCATCATCTAAAATTCAAATAACAAAGATAAAAAAAAAAACAAGAGCTTCTTAGAATGTCCTGTACCACCTAATTGCCCATAGCAGCTGGATCAAGTTTCTAATAATACTTGATTGATGCCCTAAATGTACTGTATTAGAGTTACGACTAGTTCCCCAGACCAAGATTAACATGAAATAAACAGAATGTGCATATAATTAAGCGTCCAATACTTTTAATTAATGTGCAAGAAACCATTTGTTAATATTTATAATTCCTTACTTCATTTCACTTCAGAGGAGAGATCCTGACAGTTAGATAGTCTAATATCTTTATACATATTTTCATATGTAGATATAGTAAAAGATAAAGTACAAAGGAATTATGATTATCACTAATGGTGGCCTGAAGAGAACATTTTGTGTTGGGTGTTGAGTGAGAGTTGGTGGCGATATGAAGTCAAAGATTAATATGCTAGCTATAAACCTGTTTCATCATGGCCAGTAACATCGTCATTGTTTCTTCAGTAAATAAAAGAGCATTCGTGGCCGCTGTGCGTATAGCTATAGGCAGAGGTTGCTAGGGGTGGGATGTCTGTTCTCATTACTTTATCCCGCCATAAGTAGAAGCTCTTGTGCTTATTAAGCAGTAATCAACAGAGACTCCTCTTTTCCTTCAAACACTCGCAGCCATGCTCAGCACTCCAACAGAGAAAGGCCTTTTCTGTTCAATATGCATGAGAGAACTAGAGGAAGAAGAGCAAACACACCCAAACATAGAGACCTACATACCACTCACACCTACACACAGAACACGGAGACACATAAGCCAATGCTCCACTAGAGGCAAATTGTGACTGTTAGAGCTAGACCATCAGTTCAAGTCATACATAGAGAAAAAAATATTTATAAAAATATTATCTACTAGCATCCCTGTGAGATTTTAATAATATGTTAGCATTAAGCTAACAGCAGTTCACATGAGGACATTCTTGTAAAAGACATTTCATGTTTTATTTGAAGCTTATGATATGTTAACACATCACTGTCCGTCCAAAAAAGAAAAACAGATTTAACGAGTCAAATAAGAGTTTTAAAGCATATTGTGTATCGTTAAGATGTCATGAAGCATTTTGATATTGTATTTTTGCCATATTGCTCAGCTCTAATGCCTACGCACATTCATATGCACACATAAAGCGTACTTGGACTTGGACACCTTCTCGCCACTTGATTTGGCTTTTTGCATTATAAACCAATGATATAATTACCCCAACCAATCTGAGCAGAAATGTGTTAATAAAACATTAAATACAGAGCATCAGAGCATCTGTGGGAAAGCCAGAGCTTATTGACACTCTCCAAGCAAATGGCAATTCAGTCTATAAGGCAGCACTAAAGCTTTTTATCTGCGAGCACCACTCCGCAGGCACATCAATGGCAGAGGTCCATAGCTACGCCGTGCTTAGGGAAGAATGCATTGTTAAATACCAATTTGGATGGGATAAGAAAAAAAAAGTGCAGCGACACAGAATCATTAAAGTGAAATCTAATCTATCTTTCTGGCCTGCCATTGACATAGAAACGGAGGACAGCAAGGGGCGACCCCGCGAGAGAGAGGGAGAGAGAGAGAGAGAGATATCCTGGCCAATGGAGCCATCAGCAGCCCTGCGGATGAATGGAGAAAAATGGAGGAGTACATAAGCAGTGTGGCAGCCCGTTGGAAGGGGCCAGAGGTGGGCTGTGAAAAGGAGGTTGTCCTCCTGTCCTCCCCTCACTGTCAGAAAGCAGCAGAGTGGGCCCCCGTCCTGCTACTCGCGGCCCCCATCCCGGGACGGACAAATGTCAGCGCTATTGTGGCCCTGCTGAGGCTTTGAAGAGCCCTGCACTCTTTTGCAGAGGTCACTAATCCTTTTATGAGGCGCTGCTGATTGTTAGGCACACACACACACACACACACACACACACACACACTCGTTGCTCTTTTCACAAGCAAGCCTGGCATGTTTGGTGACCTGCGAGGGTACGAGAAGAACCAGGCCCGGATTAGAGAACACATGTTACACGCTGTCACTACGGCTGAAGCCGCAGGCCATCCAAACCGCTCCTGCACCTCCACACAGGCCAGATATCCACATTTACCCCCCAAATCATGTTTTACACCACAGGTGAAAAGCTCACGCCTTCCCTCGGCCCAGGCCTGCTGAAGTCACGGATTACTTTTCTTTTGAATACCCTCCACAATGGATTGGGAAATCAACCGAACACCACTTGCGGCAAAATAAGTTTATGTTACTCTTTGATATTCTTATGAATTTACACCACCCTATAGGCGATACCGATTTTTCAACATTTTTGCATAATGAAATTATTAAACAAAGCTGTTCGGAGTGGTTTGATATTAAATGCGATAAAACTGGCAATAGTACCAATGATACTTGTGTGAATGATTACTAATGACATCTTTTTACCAGTACTACTTTACAGGAGAATCTGAATGTATTAACATAATATTTTAATGAAGTGAGATTTTACTTTGAAACATTTCTATTGGTTCATTCATCTCGAAATGAATAAATAGTGTAAACAATTAAAAATGAAACAAAAAAGAAGAAAAATAAGTTATGAGATTTTCATATACTGGCACTGATAAACAGTTCCAAAAGGCTGAGTGCATTGATTGGCAAGTGAACCACTGATATGCGTTTTGTGTTTTGTTTGTGTGCTGGTTTAGGCTCCAGGCAGACCTGGTGACAAAAAGGCCCAAGAGTGACACTCTTTGGGGCAGTGGGAGGAACAGTGTGGGCCTGCTGATTTCATGCCTATTGTTGACCTAGTTTAGATAGAGGAATTCTTTTACTGGCCCCTCGAAAGGCAACAAGTGGGGGTAGAAAAGGGGGTGCGGGCAGAAAAAAAGAGGGGGTGAAGCTGGAGAGAAAGAGAGAGAGGGAGAGGAGGTGAGAGCCTTTGCCGTTCATCCAACTGAAAGATTGCGCTTTTCTCTGTCCCTTCGGCTCATCACGGCCGACTTACAGGGCAATTATGGAAATGGTGCTTTGAAGCCGATCGCTGGTCTCTTTATTTTTCCGGGCCTTTCTCTCCACCCTGCTCTCTGACATGATCCTGTCCCACTGTCCATATGTTCGCCTTTCTTCTGCTTAATGTGAAAATGGCTGTCTGGTAAGAGGGACTGAATAGAAGAACTCAGAGGCTAAAGGATCAACAGCGTTGGGCTGAACACTTTCGGAATGTGGGCTTGAGAGCACCACTGCTTTAGCATTTCTGAGCTTGCTGAAGTCATGGAAGCCAGAGAAACCTCATATTAGGTGTCAACCTGCAACCTGAAATTCTGGACCACTTGAGGATCAACACATTTTTCCAGAATTCAGGATAAAGGATAAGATGTGGAAATGTGGTGTCAAGAAAAGATTGTGGCCATGCTTGCATAGATTAATGTGATTCAAAAAGACTCTTCTAGCTGTGGTGCTCTTGCTGAAGTCATGGAAATTAGTGAAGTCCCATGTTTATCAAATTGATGAACCTGATGCTTTTTGGTATCACTGAACTTGTCCAGACTTCAGCAGCAAAAGGATGAACTGTGTGGGATTGAACACTTTGGAATGTAGGATTTGGAAGAAACCATAGATTTGCCTAGAATAATACAGTTCAACATCACTGTTCTAGTATTGCTGAAATTGTTGAATTTGCCACAGAAATCAGTGAAGTTCATTTTTTGTAGATGTCAAACCTGATTCTTCTGACCACTTGGGGATCACTGAGCTTGTCCAAAACCCAGAGGCAAAAGAACCAACTGTGCTGGCTTGAACACTTTAGAATGTTGGGTCAAAAAGAGATGCTTAAAACATACAGAGATTAATACAATTCAGGGTCACTGTTATAGCATTGCTGAACTGGCTGAAGGCATGGAAACTGGTGAGGTTTTGTGGTTGTAGATTTGTGTGGTTGTCTAACTGCAGCCTCATGATTTTGATCACTGGGGTGCCACTGAACCTGTCCAATGAGAGGAAAAAAGAACTTCCTGGCCTTCTTCTAGGAACCTCTTCCTCTCCCCTTTCTCTAGCTCACTTGCCTCTTTCAAAGAATCACTTAATCCTCTCTTAGTAATAAACATCTGTCAACACTGTATCATAGAATTTCTCCTCTGCGTGAAAACTAATAAGACAACTTCATCCTCTGGGTTTACTGTGATCTCACGAGGGAGAAAAGAGTCCCACTCAACCCACAAAACAGTACTACACACAGAACAGATCCTCATCATGATGATCTAGGATTAGTATGCCTTGACCAGATCAGAAGGAATGCTGCAATTTGCAGTTTACAAAAATGTCCATCTATCCAAAATGTTCTTGATCAGCCAAGGCATGTTTAGTGTCCAAAGTTTGCGTCTTTTGTTCTGCAGTGGAGCCTTGAGTCTAATGTAGCTAACAAGTGATGGAAGCTTATACCCTACCAATTAGCACTGTGCAAACTGGACAGAAATGGATGTGAGTAGATAAACAATAACAGCAGTCATCTTGAACTCCTTACTATAGTCTATTTTCACAGATGTTTATATGATTTAGACATGAGCTTTGCACTATACTGATGGATCCCTTTATTTGTTAGCTATAGTCTCCAAGCTCCTGGTCACAACTAAAGAAGTAAACTTGTTACCCCAAACATGTTTTGGCTGTCTTACAGTATTTAGTTTAAGGGGAAATTTGTGTGAAATACATTTTTTTGGCAAACCTCAAAGCAAGAGTACAGCATAATTATGAGTCAGGGCGAACCGGTTCTATACTTCCAAAGCACCTCCCATACTACAGTGACTGAAGCACATTGACTCACTCTCCCATCGTTCCATTCAACCCTTGTCACGACATCAAATATATTGTTCAATTTTTGGCCATATAATTATGGATCATATATTCAGGGGCTCTATATTGATTGTGCAACTGGTGAAAGGTTCTCTGGCTCGGCTGCACCCGAGGTGGAGACTTAATAAATTCTTCTTTTCTTGGAACTCTGTCAAACAAGTCCTGCCTTGCCTTTCCCATGAATACATTAACAGGGCCGGGTTGATTGATTGGGAGAGTGGAGGGAGGAGGGTGCACCAATGAACTCCCTCTCTCACCAAGATTAATAGAGTTTATTAAAGACTCTCCTCTCCTTTTAAATAATGCTAATGTAATGGGAGGCCAAAAAGTTTACTGGTAAAGGCTCGTACTCTCGCTTCACTTTGATGTCGATCTCAAGTACATTAGCATTGGCTGGCGTGCTCCAAAGGTAAAGAGACGCATTTATTAATGATGCTGGCTGTAGCACAAAAAGAAATGCTAGGTAAGGGAGAAATGGACATGTATTACAGACAATGGCTATCTGGCTTGCTGTCTGGTGTGTCTTTTGGCTACAGAAAAGGCATTGCCCTGTTTGTTAGGCATGATTTCTGCATGAATTAAAAACTTTTGGTTATTATTTGGCACATCTCAGGAAATTAACAGCCCAGTAGAACCTTTTCTTAGATTTCCAGGCTTTTTTGTCTCGATATGTACAGTCATTTGCAAAAGTTTTGGCATCCCTGATCAAACATTTTATTGATTTTCCTCCACTGAGAACAAACTTCGGCACATTTTAATGCACAATTAGTTGTTATTTGCTAAATTTAACATATTAAAACATAAAATGTTTTAGGCAAAAGTTGTGGCACATTTTGTATTTTGTGTTTTTTTTTCAATATGTTAAACTCAGTAAACAAATAGAAATTGTTAAGTTTGTTCCCTGTAGATCATGTGTTTACGTATGCTCACTTAGAAATTCACCAAAATGTAGTTTGACCAGGGATGTTCTAAGTTATGCACAACAAACAAAGCAAATTCTACCTCTATTTTTTAGCCTATTTCAAACTGCCAGCTACACTGACTGTACAAATATTTCATACATAAATTACTAGTAGCAATTAAAACACAGAAAAATAGAAAATTATTTGGAATCAGATATGAATCTTTGGTAAATTCTATTGACTGATTTGTTTGTCATTAGTCAGCATTTAATTATTAACTGGGAAGGTTAAAATCAAGGACACAGCCCATCAAAATATCAATTATGAAACAAAACCAGTGTTGAAATCTAATTGACTGAGCTGCAAAGCCATTATAAAATACTTGATGTACACATATTTATTTTTAAAGACACAATAAAAAGGTTTTTCTTATATGGACCATAGAATGTGGTACTGATAGGTGGGCCCAACAATATGTGTAAGTAAAAAAGCAAAAAGTGGATGAAATAATTGACTCTATAATGATACATATAATGATCTACTGAAAGCTCTAAAGTTATATTTACCAGTCATTACCAGCCCAAGTTAAAAACATGGGAGCCATGAACAGGGCTGGATTTTGCTTAGTGTAGTTCAGTAGCTCTCAAAAGTTGTTGCTCCAACATCCTTCTCTGTACTTTTTACGCACAATTTGATTTCCTCACTCGTTCATCTGGATGGAATAGGTGTATCCTATTCCAAGGTGTATCTCTTGATTCCATATGAGAGTCTCAATACAGTACATCATTGTAGCTCTCTTGAGAAGTGGTTCTCAACATTACAACATACTATTATTAGCTCCACAGGCCTGTCACTAGCCTGTTGTGCCTTCAAGTGTACAGTTAAAAAGTTCCTCAACTTGAAGGATAAACATATCTGTTCAATTTGTAGCTGGTGATGAAATGAAAAAATTAAATTAACATGCAATCAGGTAAACGAATACATTCCTACTTTAATAATCCCTCATTACATTAATAAACATCAATGTTTTTTACTTGCCCTATAAAATTACCATTTCTGAAGTACAAGATACCATAGCGAGATATACAGAGAGCGAGAGAGAAAAAGAGAGAGACCAAGACAGAAACAAAATGAGAGAGAGAGAGAGAGAGAGAGAGAGAGAGAGGGAGAGAAAGAGAGAGATCAGTACTTGGCCATGTTGCCTTTTCACTTGAGCCAACTTGTGGTAACTTCCAGTTTCCTCTGAAAACTGCTTATCAGTGTTTCCCAGACCAGACCGGCTTCAACATGCAGTCGGACATACACATATCTAAACAGCCGTTTTGCAACACAGACCACAGCAAATCCATTCACACACAGAAAGTCTAATTCTGTTCCAGACTGAATGTGTATTTGCACTTCTTAGGCAATCTGTATGAACATACGCCCATGCATATATGACTATAATGCACATGCTATGAAGCTTTCAGTGGACAGGGCCATTGATAGTGTAAGTGTACACTCCAGTGCAATGTAGTGCAGTGCAGCACTGTGGGAGCAGCAGGTGTGAGCTGTGTAATAATGATGAGGCCTCCACATGTCAGACACATAAACTTGACCATCGATTTCTCCTTCCCGATAAAATGAACACACCATTCCTGAGTCCGTATCATCTACCTTCCTCATAAACGTCCGGAGGGTGCATTTCTTGCAAACAGCCGTTAAAGACGCACACACACACACACACACACACACACACACACACACACACACACAAAAAGAGAAGTGGAGGCAAAGGTCTGGACCTTGTTCTGCTCTTTTAAAACAGTGGCCCTTATTCCTCATTATTGCTCAGAATCAGTTCTGACTGTGAAATGAACATATGCAAATTTCACTGCTAGTTTTGTTATTCATCATTTTCATTCCTCCAGTATTTCTATGATCTGGTAGGGGTGTGTGTAAAGTTGAGTGCATAGTTAATACCTGAAAAATGTCAATTATCCAAAGCTATTATGAAAATCAACTTTAATAACAATAATAAGCTTAAAACAATAAAACTAATAATTTGTGCACAATCCAGTTCAAAATGGACATACTTATTTTGCATGCACATTGATATAAACACATGCTGCAATTATTCCACATTCCATTAAAAAAAGATGATTTATTTCACATTTTGTTCTTTGTTCCAAAGTTTGCTCAGTAGGGGGAGCAGTGCAATCCCCACCTACAAGCAATTGTTCCACGAGGTGCTGAATGTTGTCATTTTATTGGCTCCCTACTAAAACATCTGCATGAATTAGGGCATGTCTTATGTAAAATATAAAAATGTAAATGATGTACTAGTAAGCTGGTGCTTAATTTCACGCACTATAGCTAATTCATCAACTCTCTGTGTGTTTCTACATCATAGGAAAGATTCATGTAAAAAACAAACTTAGAAATGTCAATATACTACCAAAGAAAACTCATGAGGGACTGCTCTAAAAATCTTTATGCCCAATAACCCTACTTAATCCTTTAATTATACGATTGTGTTTGTGTTATACCAGTGTTCCTTAATCCAGTCCTCAGGCCCCCCCAAACAGTCCACATTTTTCCTTTATCCCTGTGTGTTGTGAGATAGGTTGGAGGAAAAACATGGAACATCTGAGGATCTCCGAGAACTATTTTTTATTTTTTTGGAAATGCCCTTGGGAAATTGGACAAATATGCTGTGGTGATAGAGAGATATTCTGGGCATAGGTGCAGTTGCTAGGCTATGAAGGACCCATTGGGTGAAACAATTAGAACAATTACAGAAGGGGAATCTGAGATGTGCTCCTTGATGAATTCTTGTGCTCCATAATGGCTACTTAAATTAAAGGCTTAACCTACACACAACAAATAAGCATTTCAAATAAGTAGGATAGAATCCTAGATAGACAGGTAAAGATACATCGATAAAGAAAGAATGGATGGCAACAACAGCTGCAAAAAATATACAGAGACAAAAATGGTACAATTTTCACCATTCAGGTAACTTAATACAACCCTAATTCCAATGAAGTTGGGACGTTGTGTAAAACATAAAAACAGATTACGATGATTTGCAAATCCTTTTCAACCCATATTCAATTGAATACACTGCAAAGACAAGATATTTAATGTTCAAACGGATAAACTTTATTGTTTTTTGCAAATATTCACTCATTTTTAATTTGATGCCTGCAACACGTTCCAAAAAAGTTGGGACAGGGGCAACAAAAGACTGGGAAAGTTGAGGAATGCTCAACTGGAACATGTGGAACATTCCACAGGTGAACAGGTTAATTGGAAACAGGTGAGTGTCATGACTGGGTATAAAGAGAGCATCCCTGAAAGGCTCAGTCGTTCACAAGCAAGGATGGGGTGAGGTTCATCACTTTGTGAACAACTGTGTGAGTAAATAGTCCAACAGTTTAAGAACATTTGTTTCTCAACGTGCATTTCATCATCTACAGTCCATAATATCATCAAAAGATTCAGAGAATCGGGAGAAATCTCTGCAAGTAAGTGACAAGGCAGAAAACCAACATTGAATGCCCGTGACCTTCGATCGCTCAGGCGGCTCTGCATTAAAAACCGACATCATTCTGTAATGGATATTCCCACATGGGCTCAGGAACACTTCAGAAAATCACTGTCAGTGAACACAGTTCGTCGCTCCATCTACAAGTGCAAGTTAAAACTCTGCCATGCAAAGTGAAAGCCATATATCAACAACACCCAGA
This sequence comes from Pygocentrus nattereri, assembly GCF_015220715.1. Lineage (NCBI taxonomy): Eukaryota > Metazoa > Chordata > Actinopteri > Characiformes > Serrasalmidae > Pygocentrus > Pygocentrus nattereri. The sequence continues at coordinate 13,897,038 of NC_051235.1, forward strand.
AACGCAGCCGGCTTCTCTGGGCCCGAGCTCATCTGAGATGGACTGATGCAAAGTGGAAAAGTGTCCTGTGGTCTGACGAGTCCACATTTCAAATTGCTTTTGGAAATCTTGGATGTCGTGTCCTCCGGGCCAAAGAGGAAAAGGACTGTTGGGATTGTTATCAGCGCAAAGTTCAAAAGCCAGCATCTCTGATGGTGTGGGGGTGTGTTAGTGCCCATGGCATGGGTAACTGTCAAGGTTTTGAAGCAACGTATGCTGCCATCCAAGCAATGGACATCCCTGCCTATTTCAGGAAGACAATGCCAAGCCACATTCTGCACATGTTACAACAGCATGGCTTCATAGTAAAAGACTGCGGGTACTAGACTGGCCTGTCTCCAGTCCAGACCTGTCTCCCATTGAAAATGTGTGGCGCATTATGAAGCACAAAATACGACAACGGACACCCCGGACTGTTGAGCAACTGAAGTTGTACATCAAGCAAGAATGGGAAAGAATTCCACCTACAAAGCTTCAACAATTAGTGTCCTCAGTTCCCAAACGCTTATTGAGTGTTGTTAAAAGGAAAGGTGATGTAACACAGTGGTAAACACGCCCCTGTCCCAACTTCTTTGGAACGTGTTGCAGGCATCACATTCAAAATGAGTGAATATTTGCAAAAAACAATAAAGTTTACTTGTTTCAACATTAAATATCTTGTCTTTGTCGTGTATTCAATTGAATATAGGTTGAAAATGATTTGCAAATCATCGTATTCTGTTTTTATTTATGTTTTACACAATGTGCCAACTTCATTGGAATAGGGGTTGTAGCTTGAGTGGTATACTGTGTCTAAATATATGAGCTAATTTAGTGCCTACTAATGTAGTGGAGTAACAGAATGTATGTGTCAGTGGCAGCATATGCCTTGCAGTGCATCCAGTGTGCATAACCTTAACAGTAAGAACATCAATTGTGCTAACTCATCCACTTCATGTCTGTCATCTAAAATAATGGACTTCTAACAAAAATCTAACATAAGTAATTAATTAATATCAACTTACATAAAGAAAAGAGAAACTAATATTTAGTAAAACTAATATTTAGCTAAAATCTCAGAACTTTCCCTTGCTTTCAAGTTTTCAGTTACCACAATCATTTTCACTTTCAGTTTGTAAATGTGGTTGTTATTACACTTCTGATGGATGTGAATTAATAAATGAGAAATTAATTTTTGATTTATTTTAGTAATAAACATTGAAGAAGTGCTTTCAAGTGTAGACATGATTCAGTGATGCTTTTCAGTTTATCCTGAGAGCAGGTTTAAGTGGCGCCGCCTCAATAGGCTGAAAGAGACAGACAGAGAGAGAAAGAGAGAGAGAGTATGTGTGTTAAGGTAGTCAGTAGAAAAGCAGAAAGCTCTTTGAGCTTAGATAAACTTGTTGTTAGGAGCATTGTCAGCCTCTCCACCATGACACCCTTCTCCTTGATAATGCCATTGCCATGCAAATGAGTCTGTGTGTGTGTGTATGTGCCTGTGTGAGTGTGTGATGGAGCTGAAAGAAGGGAGACACAGCTGCTCATTCGGGCCTCGGACAAAAGTAGGCCTTTTCCTCCATCGGGCACAATAAAACAGGGACGATGTTCACTCTGTATGACTAAAAGGATAGAATTCTCTCCCTCCTCTTCTTCCTCAGCAGACAGGAAATAGAAAGCAGGGGGCTCCAGAGACAGAAGCGCATGGCCGATCGGACTAGACAGCCCCAACACACACCCCGCCGCCCCCGACCGTGTGTGTGTGTGTGTTTGTCAATGCGTGCCCACAGCGTTACCGCCCCGTCTGTTGTCATGCTAAAGCGGTGTCACTCTCTGGAACTGTAAGGTCTCTCATACATACTCCAAAAACTCTCAACACGCTCACACAATTTCCTCCATGCTAACGTCCATGCTTCCTGAGTAACAAAGAGCTTGTGTACCTTTGAAAGACTGAAGGGACAGCTTCACACTGCGTGGGATCTTAAGCCAAGGGGCAGTGACGCTCGACCAGAAAGCATGGCTAAAAAAGGCAAAGGAAGCTAAAAATTGCACTCAATTTAATAGAACTTTCTAGAAAATCATTGCTGTTGTAAGAAAACCTGGCATTCCCAAAAAGGAAATTTTATAGAAGAAAAAGTGTCCTAAACATCTATTAATCTTTGGGTTTTTTGACCTATAGTCATTACTTATGTTTTGTTATTCTATTTAAATGGAACCATGTAATTACATAGTTATTACAACATAAGTATTCATTTGGCATTTTGTATGGTTTGGTGTGAATCTGCATTTTTTTTTCTTGACAAGAAGTGACAAAAATGGCAACTTTTCATTCCACAAAGCAACATTATTTTTGATCATTTCCATCTCTATGAGCTTTACTGTGTTACCTATATATCAAGCTGATGCCACACATGTATGCATTAATGAATAGCTTATGCAAGCAATCACATATTGTTTTATGATGTAAATGATATTTTATTTACATAAGGGCCAGTTGTTCAGTTTAATAACATGGTTATGAAGCATCATTCCCAAGTAATAGAACTTATAAAGCAGATACTCAGTTAAGGTCACCATTACTGTAACTGTAATAGCTCACTGTAATGTTTACATTTGATGCTGAAGTACATATAAATGCAAGATCGTTTTGTACTGTTGTAGTCAGGTAGGTTTACTCAACTACAACATTTTACAACATATATCATGTAAATGAAAACATCTATGTAAAAAATGTTAACATGTAATCTACAGAGAACACACTTCTACACATTTTACTTGCTGAATTAGAAATATTGAGAAAAATACTGAGGAAAGAAAAACTATTTTTTTTGCTTGTGCAAATGTTATGGCATTTTCTAAATTTCATGTTTTATTTTTCCAGTATGTTATGCAGAAAAATGCCATATTTAAGTGTGTTCTCTGTAAAGGTTATATTAACTTATTTTCACTTAGAAAAGCAAAAAAATGTATTTGATGAGAGGTTCCCAAACTTTCGCACACAAGTGCAATTGCTCTATTCAACCTTCTACATGAGCTTAAGGAGGACGGAGCTGAAGATTGGCACCTGCTGTCCTGCTCACGGAGGCTTCATGGCCGTGGTTACAGGCATGTCTAACATCATTTTACAGGTAGACAGGCAGGAGATTGCAGGATAATTAGCGGTAATAGCAAATATAGCACAGTCACATCCCCAGAGCTTTGGCTTTCCATCTCTTGCTACAGTACTGCTTCTCTGAAACCATGGTGTTTGCAAATGAAATATACATCGGCTGACCTTTGACCTCTGCTCTGGGGCTGAAGGTCATCGAGCTCTTTTACGTACACAGATGAGCCTCTCTTCCGGAAACGATAAGGCAAACAGTGCAGGGTCACAGAGTTAAAACAACAGCTGAGATGACAATTAATTGGTTGAGAGGTGTGTAACTGTCATCTATTTCCCTCCAGGCTAGCAGGGATGTCCTGATCCAGCTCGACACTGCCTCAGCACTTTTAGATAACACTACGAACACACACAAGCACATTTGTTTTTATGCTGTGCCAGGACATATGGCTGTACCTATTTCTCATTTTCACTAATGTTTCAAAGTTTGGATCACTGTTTTTATTAAGGTGAAAATAACTGTGTTGCAGATACATTAATTAAATTATTCCAAAATGATTCTAATTTAAATAACTTAATTAACTAATAAAATAATAAATTTGTAGGAAGCTGTAAGAAAGTAATTTTAGGTGTGTCTAAACATTAAGAATGAAGTTATAAACCCTTATGCCTTATAATGAAAAAGTGAAGAGTGATGATGTTAAAGCAGTAAGTAAAGTATAATATATACAGTAATGTATATCCAAAAAAAGAAAGCAAAATATATATATATATATATATGTTTCCATAGACCTGCTTAAACGACTCTGCAGGGATATTTTGCATACCTCCAAAGTTCGGTCTTAGAAGTTGTTTGCATTCCCTCTCATGATTCAAGTAATCCAAAATGCGTTTAATGATTTTGAGGACTGGATGCTGAGATGGTCAGTAAATTGCTCAGAGAACACCAGCAGCTTATTTGCTTGATTTGCATTTTTTTTCCTTTTTTATTCTTTTTTCAGGATAATGGATTATTGAGAGCTACACATCCTTTCCGACCCACAGTGTTGAGTTGTCTTCTCACACTTAAACAGGAACAGAAATACCTGTGATTTTTTTTTTTCAGAAATGAAGCAAGAGTGGAGCTAGATTTTGGATTAACCCCTTAAGTGGCCAGGACCCACTGACCATTCTTTATATAACATTCTTCTATAACCTAAGAACAGCTCAACCAATTTGCACTGAAGTTCCTGAAGTTACTGAATAATAAGCCTTAGTATGTAATAAGCCTTGGAATTTAAAGGGGTTAAAGTGCTGTTTATTTGATAGTTTGAAAGTCTACCAGGTCTTACATGTTTGTCTTATTTTCTCTGTATCTTTAAATAATTTTCTCTAATTTTGAAAAATCATGCTTCTTTTCACTTATTTGTGGAAACTGGACTGTCTCCTTTGTATGCTATGTACATCGTCTCTCTTAGATCAATATCTTGTAATTCCATTTTTTGTTCGTCTTTAACATCAGAGTCATTTTTTTAAATGATAGCACTGTATTATGTATCCACTATATGTACAATGTATGCGCAGCATATATTACAGAATTTAAATGCCTATAATCCTAATTTTAAAGCTGCCAGAAAAGTTTCTTTGCATGATCCCATAGAATAACCATTTTGTAAATGAGATGTCTGAGTGTGAGGAACCTTTTTGAAGAGCCTCCACATAATGTAAATGTTCTAGGATGTTCTAGGATGTAAAGGTTCTTTATGCCAGTAAAAGGGGTCTCATGTTCACTCATCTCATTCACAGATGTGGTTCTTTTGGGACCTAAAGTGGTTCTTCTATAGCACTGCTCAAGGAACCTATTGTGGGACTTTTTTTCTTGTAAAAGTGTAACTCTAAACCTCATCCTTACCTTAACCTCAGTAGTTTAAAAAATGAAACAAGTAGCTTTTGTAAATAGCACTTTACTTAAGGACCATTTTACTGGTCTCAGCATAGACAGGACAAACAAACACACTCACACACGCACACACACACACACACACACACACACACATGACACCATTGAAACATCTCTCTGGGTTCATCTGGTGGTCATTGCAGAAGTTTGCAATTTCTCAGTTTGCCATCACGATATGAGTTACACAAAGCTAAACAAAGGCTGTGAATGGAGACATAAACATTGAAGAAACCAATTACAAACACATGCAGCTCCACCACAGCTTTGGCATCATGGCCCCGCTGCATTCTTGTCTGCACCAGCACACTGTAAATTTAACCCCGGCCTAGCATTGCTAGTTGTATGATGAGGAAAAACTCTACAGCAAAAAGATATATCATGTTGCTGCTGCTGCTGCAGCTCCTACATGACCTTGTTGTCACAAAAAATGTTTCCAAAAACTTTTGGGGGGGAATAAATGTTATTTTTAGTCTAATCACCATTAAAAAGATACATAGATCTGGGCATTGATACTGAAGGCATGATTGTACACAATCCAGTATTTAATCAATATATCATGTTAAGATAAGTCATTAAAGCTGACCTTGTATTCTATGTAGTAGTTTAAAGGTATGCACATGTGGGTATGTGTTTCTGCATAATGGTTCGGTCTCTATACTGCTCCACATTCCATGGGCACACAGCTGGTACACAGCTGGTCACCTAGCCCCATGCTCACACACACATACACAAACACACACAGCCAGCAAAATGCCAGACATGCGATGTAAAGTAATACGTTAAAGATGAGAGAAAACATCATTATAGCAAGCGGTGGCAGAACAAAGGGTAATCACAAAAGCTTAGCACAGGCCAGCAGGAGGAGAACCATCAGTGATGGACAGGTGTTCACATAACATCCATACACACAGAGAACACTGGAACTAATGATTATTTTAATAATTGATGAAGGTATCGACTATTGTTTGATTAATCAATTGCACAATCCATTATACCTTCTGCCTTTCTCTCATTTTGACAGGCGTGTGCTCAGACAGACCCCAGGCAAACTAGAGGGAGGAGTTCATGTTTGGAACAGACATTACACAATGCAAAGTAACCTGATGATGATTTTGTATGTATTTAGCTCATTACTATCACAATTAATTCCCCAGATTTAAGTACATCATAATATAATCCCTTTAAATATCTAAGGTCTAAATACTTGACAGTTTTCTTTTATTGTTGAGTCATATGTGATGTCATCATCCAAAGCTGAAATGATTTCTTCTTTCATGGTACTACTACTCATCCTGTGGGTTCATAGATTAAGGGATGTGCCCAGGGGCCAGAGCCACTAGGGGTCCCTGTGAGCAATTACGAGGAACTTTAAACAGCTGTCTATACTTGCAGTAGCAACTTTACTAGAGGCTCAGTGAAAAAAAAAAACAATAATAATAATTTAAAACTTGTTATTATAGCTAATCAAATTCATAGGGCTCTCCACATTTTTCTTTGCTTATCAACAGTTCAAATATCCACCAGTACCTCTGTCAACCTTGTCAGGTTTTTAGCAGTGAGCTCGTGTTTCTTTAAATACTTTCAAAAAGAATCTCCAGATATCCAGAAGATGTGTCTGGGTGATCTGTAAAACCAAGACCTGATATTTCGACAGAGCTTTCCTAAGCCTAATATAAAGTTTCAGCCACCAAAGTTCAAGTTGCATTGTTTGGCCTACCAAATATTTGAGCCCATGGCCTAGAACACGATGACCTTGATCTGCCCCCTCACTTCCTGTAGTCCCTCAGAATGATCCCATGCACCAATAAACATTATAGACCATTAGTCAGCACATTTGATTTTACATAAAACAACAAATCTACTTTGTTAACCAATCATTCCAGCTTCATGGAATATCCACACAGTCAACACTTGGAACCCAAATCCCATATTTTGTTGGCTGTTTGCATTTTGAAGTTCTACCTTTTTTTAATCTTGACTTAGTTGAATGTATATGTGATATCATCGTCCAAAGTTGAAATGGTTATCCAACTAATTATCCACTGGGTTCTTGGTGGAAAAGTTTATACACCATAACCGTCTTGCCATTTCACTGTGGATAGAAATCTTTTGAAAGCTAGGTAAAAACATTAATGCAGGCAGAAAAAGTTTTAGCATGACCAACAAAGACTTGTTGATCTCCTGATATTTTAAAAAACTACGCACTGGTTGCAATATGCACTGAAACTGTTTATCTCATCAAAAAATTAATTTCATGATGGCTGGATTATCACCTGTAGTAACAAAGCATTTCAGAATTGTTGGTCTCAGATATAAAATGAAATATTCTATGACATTGTCGTCTCCTTGGCAACAGTGGCTGGACAAACGTAACTGACCCTTGTGCATCAAAACGCACTCAAGAGTAACCCCTCTTTCTAAGAATTCTGCCATGATCATGTTGTCGCAATGAGTCACTTTGGTAAGTGTTTCAAACAGACAATTGGAGAGTGGCCTGAATGAATCCTCTTCTGTCACCAAAGAATTCAATATAGGTAACTTGTACCAACAGTTAAGTGACACCTGTAGGGTTGTGCCCAATAATCTCCCTGCATGGTCAGTTCCTGCATCATAACTAAGGTTGTTCTGAGTGCATGTGCCAGGATGGAGTGAGGTTGTAATTGTTTTGTTTCCCGACATGACCAAGGGCATTAGGTCTCAACACATAAATGACCTATAATATATATTTTTTTATTTCAATTTTTAATTTAATTTGTCACAAGTTCTCTTTTATTTCAGACATTGTCAAAGCTATGTGTGTCATCCATATTTCTACCTGTGTTCTATTAACTACCAGCATGCTAAACTAAATAACTAGCTAATTAACTAAGGTGACTAATATTTATTCTATCAACAAACACAGCTAGTGAATGATGCTACCATTGTCATTGGCTACTGTCTCTAGTTACTGAAAGCTTTCACTAAATTATAAAATATAAACCCCTCACATTATCTTAGTGGCAAGGTAAATGAAAGTAAATAATGAAAAAGGAGGAAACAAAGTTTTGCATCTAAAATATTGATGGTCTCAGAGGCTCCATGATGTTATTGATGACCTGAACCTCAAGAAATCTACACTTGTGTTCATGACCTCAATATACTGACCACAGGATAACTATATGGTGCACAATTAGAACAAACATCTGATGCCACCAGGCAATAGTTGTAATGGGATGGAAGAACTTCCTCCCTTTTGCAAACTTTTGATTGGATTTCAATTTAAAATTTAATTAGTTATTAAGGAAATATTAAAGTTTACTGATTTAATGTTGGGTAAATAGAAAGAAAATGACTAATGGCTAAATACTTTCATGTATTTAGCACACAAGGGGCTTACATTTTAATCAAGTTACAGAGGCAGGTGAAAGCAGTATTAGGAGCCTAGCCCAAGGACTCTTATTGGCATCATATGGTGTTCTTACCTGAGCGAGGAACCAAACTCTAGTTTGCTTCGTGGAGGGCTACATTATTCCAAATACTTTCACAAAAACAAACCCTATACTGCATGTATTGCACCTCGGTTGTTAAATGTGCTGTTTGCTCTCTTTTTTTCTTAAATACAATTGCTATTGCACTTGTAACAAGACAACGTTGATATAGGTGGTTGTCAAAATTGCCATATGAAAACCTTTTAACTGTTATTTCTTATGATAGCAACATTATATGATCACAGTTTACTTATAAATGTTTATTTGATTCCGATTCTGATATGTGCCTGGCTTTGGGGCTATGTTGGGGAAATGAGGAGAGTGTATCACTGCAGTTGGCTCAGCAGAGAGATGGAGAAATCTTCCATGAGGTTCAGTAATACTCACATTTCCGTGAACCCATCCAAGCTGTGCCTCGTGAAATCTGGCTCTCGTGGCTTTTTTCCGCACCTCTCTTACACCAGCAGGGCAACATGAGAAAGCCATTTCAGAGCCAGCACATGACAGCGGAGGACAAGCAGGCCAGGTGTCTCCTTTCTGTCACTAAAACAGGTAACACTGGTTGTCCCAGCATCTAAGGTAACAACGTGATGGATGTGTGAGGTCATGGTGAAGGAGATTTCTCAGTGTAGTACAGATCCAAGACACAAATCACATAAAGAAATATAGGCTATTACATCATTTTCATTGTTCCTCTGATAACGGGTTCACCTGTAATCATAGCCTCGTCTCTTGCAGCTTGTTTAATGTCAACCCAATAATCACAGCAACCACTGAGAGGTTTGCATACAGTCTTCTGCAAAACACGACAGATTAACACATTCAAATGCTAGCAGATAGTTTGCATGCAAATGAGCCGCTTTGGTATTTTTATCAGAGGACAGTACCATGTCATTATAACTTTCCATGTCTATCTCACACAAATTTGTATTCCTATCTTTGTGGGGTATTCTTCATGAGGGGTGATTTCTCATGGCCACTAGCTCAATGTGTCAACAACATCATGTTTTTCTACCATGCTGGGGGCTTCTAGTTCTCCTAAATTCATAACTACATGCTCCATCACACTTCACCATACAAACACACATGCCCATGATTTTGTACAATGGCAGGTGGCTACAGATGGTTCATATGTATTCTGTACACAGTTATATGCAAAAGTTTAAGCTATTTTGTTTTCCTGAAGTGAAAAAAATACACATTCTCTACAGAGAGCACACGTCTGCCCATGTTAATGGACAAATACAATGTATTTGATGGAGAAAACAATACATAAATGTGGTTTGTGCATAAGTAACATTTGTTACTTAATGTTAAATGTAACAAACAAGTTGAAACTGTGCACAAAAATGCCATATTTACTTCATGTATGGCCAGGGCAATTTGAACTTATTCTCACATAGAAAATCAACAAAACATGTCATGTGATGGAAGGTGTTCAAACATGACCAGTAGAATCCGGGGCACAGCCAGCCGACCAAAAGAGGACCTTTTAAATTTCCACTCAGGGTATCTTATGTAAATCAGCAATTGACCTGATTATTACATTGTTCACCACAGCAATCAGATGAGCCTGCTTTTTCCCATACCCTCATCCAAAGCTTCTGCTGTCCGATACATAAGCTACACTGTCCTTGTTCCAAGAATATCTCAAAACAAACCTAACAAAGTAATAGACCACAAATTCTTTCACTGAATTATAGTTACTTTTCTTTACGTTACACTGAGTGAATTTCAGCAACTGCAATAATGGGACAGAGCTGTCTTATTGTATATAATAAAATAAGCACAAATGTAAAAACACAGCCAAGATTGCACAGAAAGATGTTCACTGTTTGCAACTCCCATTTGGTATCTGATACATCATTGGCTAATCATTGTGAACAACAGCAGCCTGTTAGAGTCTGTTAATACCACATTCAGTGTAAGTTCAAGCTTTTAGAGGAGTCTGTAACACGGCTATGTAGTAATATGCATAGATGGCATGTTGGTGACTTGCTGACTGTATATTGTAAAGATGCTGTGCTCACTAAGGCAACTTTTTCTTCCTGAAACCAGTCGATTTTATATGATCTATGGTTTATATTTTTAATATTAGGATTGAGCCATGCAAGAACACAGTTTAGTTTAGTGTTAATTAACATAGTTGATTTTACATTATGAACATAAGTATTAGTGTTGTTATACATAAGATATTATAATACGACCGTCTTCTTTTGGTGAATAAATGCTCTATGTTTCCACTTTAGTTTCTTTTTGTTGTTGTTGTTCTTCGTCTTCTTCTTTTCGACCCCTGCCGCCTGCATTTAACACATAAGCTAATTGATGCTTGTTCTACATGCCATTATGCGTAACATTGATCCCTTGAGAAATTTAATAGAACACCTTTTTTTGAAAGGGGTCTATATAGCACCAAAAATGGTTCTTCAAGTTTGACGCTGTAACAATAGAAGAACTCTTTTTGGTGCTATATGCAGGCCTTTTAAAAAGGTTCTATACAGAACCATATACAACACATTCTCCATCAATCTGAAGAACCATTTCATCGTGCAAAGAACCATTTCATCATGCAAATGATGTTTTTGTCTTTACTAAAGAACCCTTGAAGAACCATCACTTTTAAGTTTGGAGCTCTAATACTGATAACAGTCAACTGAGATTCACCCGATAGTTTGTAACAATCTGAGCATTTGTAGATGAGACATAAAGAGCCGTCGAAATAAAATGTGTCCAAAATTTTATGCTTTCATTCATTTTTGGTTCAGTTGGTCCCCCCAAGGAACTAAATACACGGCCACACATACACACAGACACACAAACAAAGTGATAAGAGTGGCTCTGTTTGGACCAGCAAAGCGGATCCAGATGACGGAGGCCGCGCTCGGCTTTACGGCGCGTGTATCATTTTAAAGTGGATGACTGCATGCGGAGCTACAAATTAAATAAAGAAGCAAGCTGGAGACCATTATCATCTCTCCCATGTCGCTTACATCTTCGAAGCATTTAAAATGACAAAATAAATATGAGTGCCACGGTATCAAACATGCAGCCTAACCAGCATTTGTTCTGTGGCATGGGTTAGAGAAATGAAAAGACAGCTCAGTAAACACAGATTTGCTTTTCCTTCTCACTCCCTCCCTCCCTGGCTAACCCTCCTTTTTTGGGGGAAATTTGTGAGCTGCGACGAATGAGAGGCTCTAATGAGAGGCAGATTTGATGAGATGAGGGTCTTAATTAAACGAGTGAGGCGCGTATGCTCATTTCATTTTTGAAACGCGCCTCAAAAGAAGAGCAAGAGATAAAAAAAATAAAAGCCTTCATGGGTCAAACGGAGGGCAGTCTTTAGCAGACAGAGAAAATAAGCCATGTTTGCTAAAGCTTTGCTAATGCTTTGGATTTGGTATCCAAAGTTTGCTTCATTGGCTTTGCACTGGTTCTTCAAGGCTAATGTAACTAAGTAACAGAAGCTAAACAACAAAGTGCACAGACTTCTTGTCTAAATCATCACACACGCCTCAAACTGTGTCGAGTTGTTAAGTAATCTCAAACAGACTTGCTGATGAGATTTCTGACACTACATACTGTTATCTACAGTAAATAAAGGTTTACAAGCTTACATTACTTGTTAGCAACATTAGCCTCACAGAAAATCTAAAGAAGCAAACAACTCTTGGTTGATTTCCATTTGGTAAAAAGAAAACTGTGTAAATCTCAATCAATTTGAGGAGGAGAGGCTCAAAGTTCCAAAGCTGAGTCAAAAACAGGATGGAAACTTGTTCTTTTTGGCTTGAAATAGGCAAGAAGCGAGGCCAGGTCTCCTGAGTTTAGTGACAGACAGCATTGTCTTTTGAAGTAACCAGCCGCAACAATCTGGCCTATGCTTTTGCTTAATGTGTATTTATGACTCAAATGTGGTTTTGAATCTCTTTGCATGTCTCGCTTTTTCAGTTTCAAAGCTTTCCCTGAGCTCTTGGGCCACATTTAACTATAGCTGCAGCCTCAGTGTTCCAAAGGCCACATTGTTAGGTGATGTTAAGAGTGAAGTCTCCTATTTTCTCTCTCTTACAGCTCAAATTGGATGTACAGTGAGGAAAATAAGTATTTGAACACCCTGCGACTTTGCAAGTTCTCCCACTTAGAAGTCATGGAGGGGTCTGAAATTTTCATCTTAGGTGCATGTCCACTGTGAGAGACATCATCTAAATGAAATCACAATGTATGACTTTTTAATCATTTATTTGTGTGTTACTGCTGCAAATAAGTATTTGAACACCTGTCAATCAACAAAAATTCTGGCCCTCAAAGACCTGTCAGTCTGCCTCTAAAAAGTCCACCTCCACTCCACTTATTATTCTAAATTAGAAGCACCTGTTTGAGGTCGTTAGGCACCAGAACTACACGGGAGGTGTTGATCAATGACCTGAAGAGAGCTGGCACCACTGTTTCCAAGGTTACTGTGGGTAATACACTAAGACATCAGTTTAAAGTCATGCATGGCACAGAAGGTTCCCCTGCTTAAATCAGCACATGTCCAGGCCGTCTTAAGTTTGCCCATGACCATTTGGATGATCCAGAGGAGTCATGGGAGAAAGTTCTGTGGTCAGATGAGACCAAAATAGAACTTTTTGGTCTTAATTCCACTCACCGTGTTTGGAGGACGAAGAATGATGAGTACCATCCCAAAAACACCATCCCTACTGTGAAGCATGGGGTGGAAGCATCATGCTTTGGGGTGTTTTTCTGCACATGGGACAGGACGACTGCACTGTATTAAGGAGAGGATGACCGGGGCCATGTATTGCGAGATTTTGGGGAACAACCTCCTTTCCTCAGTTAGAGCATTGAAGATGGGTCGTGGCTGGGTCTTCCACCATGACAATGACCCAAAGCACACAGCCAGGATAGCCAAGGAGTGGCTCCGTAAGAAGCATATCAAGGTTCTGGAGTGGCCTAGCCAGTCTCCAGACCTAAACCCTATAGAAAATCTTTGGAGGGAGCTCAAACTCTGTGTTTCTCAGCGACAGCCCAGAAACCTGGCTGATCTGGAGAAGATCTGTGTGGAGGAATGGGCCAAGATCCCTGCTGCAGTGTGTGCAAACCTGGTGAAAAACTACAGGAAACGTTTGACCTCTTTAATTGCAAACAAAGGCTACTGTACCAAATATTAACATTGGTTTTCACAGGTGTTCAAATACTTATTTGCAGCAGTAACACACAAATAAATTATTTAAAAATCATACATTGTGATTTCCGGATTTTTTTTTAGATGATGTCTCTCACAGTGGACATGCACCTAAGATGAAAATTTCAGACCCCTCCATGATTTTGAAATGTATTAATGTCTATAGAGAAAAATAACAAAAAATATTGGAATTAGTCTTTTTACATGGTCACTGTCAAAAACAAACCCCAACATATCTCATATTTTTGTTTATTTTTATTTGTCTACATCATTTAAACACACCTGTTGTGCTTTTCATTGTGGGAAAATTGCAAGATAAATGCATCAATAAAAATGCTCCAAAATGATTTAGAATGAAACCTCATTAGATTAAGCTATATTCAAAAATAAGAACATTTTAGGCATGAACGGTGACAATATACACTCACTGAGCACTTTATTAGGAACACCTCCTTTCTACACTCAATGTCCGTTTGATCAGGTCCACTTTCTACACTGGAGCACTTTGTAGTTCTACAATTACAGAATGTAGTCCATCTGTTTCTCTGCTAACTTTGTTAGCCCTGTTTCATTTGTTCTGCAATGATCAGGATCCCCCACAGGACCACCAGAGGGCAGGTACAATTTGGTAGTGTGGATCAGGCACAGCAGTGCGCCTGGAGCTTTTGAACACTGTGTCTACTCACTGTCCACTCTACTGGACACTCCCACTTTGTTAGTCCACCTTGTAGATGTAAAGTCAGAGATGATAGCTCATCTGTTGTCATACAGTTTGCATTGATCATCATCTAGTCCTTCGTCAGAGGTCACAGGTCATATATAACCTGCCCTTTGGTTGTCTTGTGACGGTCTTTTTCAGGGAATATAGTAATACTAATAGTAGTGATAGTAATAATAAACCCTATAAATTTAGGGTTTAAATGGTTTTCACATCACTGAATTTTGTTTTTATTTACATTTTGCACAGCATACCAACTTTTTTGGAAATTGGTTTGTACATTTGAAGCACTATAAACTACTCAATATGTACACATATGACCTCACGCATCATGCATAATTATATATTAATGCATTCTCAACCTCAACCATTCTTGAAGCAGAAAGTCACTCAAGACCATGTGTTTTCATAGGAATTTCAAAGTAACTTCACAGTAACACACAGCTTTTCACATACACACACACACACACACACACACACACACACACACACACACACACACAATACTAAAGAATATCATAGACAAGTTAAGAGAACAAATATAATCTCATTTAGGCAACGTACAACATGGTTGAGAAAGTTTGTTTGATATTATCCTAGCTTTTGTTGCAAAATAAACAACATAAAATCTAATCGTAAAATCCAATCAGTTGACTTTTTTACATCTTTTGGTTGAACATCAAATGTGACAGTACGAACGGTAAGTGACTCAGAAAAAAATGCAGCAATGTACCATTTTCTACATTGGTCTGGACTAAAGGAACCAAACTGAAAATATAAACACATCCTAAACTGAAGTTTGCATTTCCACTTATTCCCCATTATTGATGGTTCAGTTCAAATCCAATGTGAGAGAGTACAAAACCTGGGCTATTTAAGGCTGATCCACTTCCAATCCTTTTATGCTACTGTCATGGATGTGCCATAAACTTGCAGCAGTGACAGATATCATACTACATCATTCACATTCCTCCAAAACCAAATTCCACACTGTTGGTGAAGGAGATGCATTCATCCCCAGCCTTAGTGCAAACCTGAGGTGCGAAGAAAGGACAGAGCACTCCAACACTAACACCCCAAAGTCAAACGTACCACATTGTGATTTATGAAGGCCTTTATTATCAGAGCAGAAAGGCAATGAGCAAAAATAACAAACCTAATTGAACATGTCTGCACACAGTGGAGAACAGGTGGGAACCTAGAACATCCTCCCTTTTAGGAGAGATAAAAAGGGAAAAAGAAAACAGTTCTGCCTCTCTGGGGTAATCTAGAAAAGATTTAGGCCTGTATTAGTAAGTAGTGGGAAAAAAGGGTGGAACTTGACTTATTCCCTCTTGAATATTCAAACACTGACCGTGACTGTGAAATATGCCCTCGGAAAAAAATGACACTTTTCATTTTATGAACCTTTGTAGTCCTTATAACAGAGTCATTCTTTAAAAGATATATTAGCCAACTATTACCATTACATTTGGCTTTCTTAACTCCTTAAAATCCCAGGCTTATTACATAGTAAGGCCTATTTGTCAGTAACTACAGTGTGTAATAAAACTCTGGGCCTGCCGGTGGGCCCTGGCTATTTAAGGAAGGGAAGAAATCATTTTTCTAAGAAATCTTCACTAAGAAGCCTACAGAGATCCTTTACAGGGATAGGAAGGTTAGTCTTACTGCTGTCTTTCAAGCAATGTATCATCAAATCCAAAGGACCAAACCAAATCCAAAGGACCAAACCTATATCATCCGGTGCCAATTTCTAGGGACTTTGTTGCATTTCTTAAACTCAAATAAACAACAGAAAGTCTTAAATCATATAAATGTCTCAGTAGTACTGTAGGTGAAGCTACCCAGAATTGTTTTTGCTTATGATTTCTGTTTTTTTCCTTTTCCTCAGTTCTCTTTGTAGAAAAGTAAAAAAGATTCTCTTTGTATTATAGCATGTTACGCTCATGCTAAAAGTTAGGTTTGGATACAAGTTGATTTATTCTAAATGTGATGCCGTTTTGTGTTCAGCTTTACAGCCTGTATTGGTGTGATGTATTTAAGAGAACATCTGCTGTGAGGTTCCCCAGTGGCACAGCCATCTAAGGTTCTACCCTAATGTTGAAAGGTTGCAAGTTCAAAGCCTGGCTATGCTGTAACCAGAAAAGTTGCTAACTACTCTTTATGAATCATTTCTGTTTCAGTGGTTTTAATAAAAGAGGTGATAAAAAGAAAGAAACTTCTTCATGGACCTGAAGGCAGAAACTGTGAAAGGCAGTTCTGCAAGTTCACAACTACAGCTTGTAAAAAGCATCTTGTATCATCTAATTATAGATGGGGCTGATTGGCAGGCTTGGTTATGTGCAGGGCTGTCACCATTTAAAACATATTTAATTAATTCCATTCCATATTTAATTAAAAAACATTCATTCCAATGTACCTTCTTCAGGAAGCAGTAATGGTTAGTAGTTATTCATTTCCCATTGGTCTCTCAGAGTAAGAAACAGACTAATGAACCACCATTTATATGCGTTTCTGCCCCATATATTTTAAATGAATTTCTCAGAGGCTGCACATGGTTTGCTATTGTTAATTTTTGTTTTTAATGTGGAATATAATGTGACCAATATAATCATTAGATTACTGAATAGTTAACATAATTGACAATGACAGCCATAGTTTTGTTAGTGTTCAAAGGGGGCACAAACTCTAACCCTGACTTCCAGACAGACAGTGAGACATGGGTTATTACTCATGATGAGATTCCGAAGGACTTCTGTGGGTAAAGACATGGAAAAAGAATTGACCAGTGTTTGTGTGCATCAGCAGTACACGTGTACTGAGCACTCAGAGATGTGTAATACATTGCAAGTAAGTGTGATCTGTGGAAACTGTGTGTTATCGACCCCTGATGATACTGTGCACTTGGATGCTGCAAAATGTTTTCAGTGTTATTCTCAGGCGTCTGACCCCACGCCAGTCCGCTCTTGCCCCAGCGTGAACTCAGTCACAACAGACTGATGACATATACAGCAAAGAGAGAGAGAGAGAGAGCGAAGAAAACGTGTCTCAATATGGTGCGACTGATGCAACCATGTTTTAATGGAGGAGTTTGTGACTGGGCTAAATATACACCCGTCAGTACTTACACACACTTTCCTTGACTGGACGGAGTCTCTAGGGACTTGCTTGGAGGCGCCATACAGGGTGGAAATCACAGATTTTTTATCACACAACATCTGAGCTCAAAAATAAATACAGACCATCAACTGATGCAGAATGAGAAATGAGAAAGAAGAAAGAGGAAGAAAATGTCGGTAACACTCCTCTATAGAGTGGCATTATAATGCCCATATAATGCTTGTAAAGTAACTGGCTGCTCATTACTACCTTTTATAAGCAATAACAAGAGTGAATTTTCAGAGCACTAATCATGTGTTCAGCATCACACTTTTTGAACAACATATTAAGTGACCATTATTATGCCCTGGTTAAACCAAGCCAAAACACTTCTAATTAACCAGCTGCCCTTTTATTGAGCAATAACTTGGCTAAATAAAGCATGTTAATCAAAGCAGCTTTATTTGTGTATTATATATCACATTCTTTTGCACATCATTTATTGATCTGAAGATATCCAACAAGATGAGATGCAATCTACCAGGTTAGATACTAACTAGAACCTGTGTTAATAGTTCAAGCTTCCTCAAAAAAAGGCCTATAACAACTTTTTATGTGTTAACTAACTTTCACTGTACAACAGAGGGTCAGTTTGTCTGTATTTAAAGCTAATTGGTGATTTATATAATTATTAAGCAAGTAAACAAGCATATGAAAGACTCAATGCACAAGTTAGATTGTACAAGAATATGATATATAATATGCAATTAAATTAGCTCTGGAAAATGATTCATTCAGCTTCATTATTGCTTAATAAAGTAACAATTATTAATAAGACTATTGTAAAGGACCCACTCTTAAGAAAGGTGGTCCTTTAAGGGTTCTTTAGTAGAGGAAGTGGTTCTACATTTCATGTGTAAATGGTTATTTTCTTGGTGAAGTGGTTCTTGTGCTTGATGGAGGATGTGTTGTATATTGTTCCATACAGGATCTTTTGACAATGGTTCAATATATCACCAAAACAGGTCTTCTATTGTTATCATGTCAACCTTATAAAAATAGAAGAAACTTTTTGGTGCTTTATAAAATCATTTTCAAAACCATTATGCATGAAATGGTACTACATAGAACTCATGGTTCTATGTAGAACCATTCTTATAATGTGTCCTTATATTTACACATATAAACTTCCATTACTTTATATGTATACAATACTTAATGTATAAAAATTCTTTACCCTGAAAGCAATTAGCCATGACATGTTTGGTGTCTGAAGTTTACTTCTTTTGTATTATACTGGAACTATGGGCCTAATGGGGCTGTAAGTAAAGGATGCTTATACCAAAAAACATTATAAAGGAGGAGGAGACATTTCACTTCTTGAATGAAATAGTTTGTAAGACTCAACATAGTGGCTGTATTATGAGAATTCTCATCCTCTAATAAATAATTGCCTTGTTGGTAAAGGCATTACCCTTATTCCTTTATTCAAGCCAAATGTTACAAACTATTTAATCTTTTCTGTTAAATGTTATTAGTTGTTTTTGAATTTTATTTTTAAATGTTAATGTGGCCTTCTGTATTGGGTTTATAACTCTCTCCTCATTCAAAGAAAAAGGAGTCTGGTCTTGTATGAGCGGAAATAACTGCCTGGGGGTGTTGCCAACATGGCCACTAAGTGAAAAGACAACAGACTTTCCTTTCGATTAACATCATGCAAACTGCATGCCTAAATCATCACAGACTTGCCTCAAATTGAGTTGAGCTCTTAAGTAATCTTAGACTTATGTGCTTTCGGACACTGAATGGTGCACAGCTACAACACAGATACATTACAGCCATACTGGCATTTAGGTTGTGTCATAAAATACTAGTCTAATACAAATCTATTTGAGCCTGATGCTTCATGCAGTTTGATGCACGGGTATAATGAATTAGGTATGTAGCGTGCACAGTGCTAATGGGTGTCTATGAGCTTCCTTTACTTGCCAGCTACATTAGAATTGTAGCACCAGTGCAAAACCAAAGAAGAACATTTTAGTCAGCAAATGTGCCTGATTGACAACATTTGTGGAAAGAAGATTATGTAATTTTTACTTTTCCAGAAAATTGTTGCCATTTTAAGAAAGTGTAAGGCATGTACTTTGCACAATTGGCATCTAAAACCTTCCTTTTCTGGTGAGCAACATCAGCCTCATAAATCCTGTGCAAACCCAAAGAAACAAACTTCACTCCTGAAATGCATTTTGGGGTAAGAATTTGTATTTGTCTGCAAAATCTCTCTATTGTAGGAGAATATGGAGAAAGTTTTAGTCTTGAAGAATAATGAACTTCAGTGGAAACCTTCAGTGGCCTCTTAGGCGGTCCTCACTTACCTTTGGCACCAAGAAGAATTGGTCCAGCTTTCAAAACGACTCCCTGCCCACAAGAGACAGTACAGTGCTGTCAAAGTCACTCAGAGCCAGAGGAGAGAGGGATTACAGCACAGGGAGAGGGCTAACGGGAGAGGAAGCAGGCCTAGTTGTTGGTTAGACAGAGCTGGAACCAGGCACGATAAAGCGATGTGGAAACGGCCAAGAGCGGTGCCAGAGCATTAAGAAACTGTCAAGGTTCCTTACACGGAGTTCAAGTGGCTACTGTGGATGAAAACTCCAGGAAATACAAGCAAGCCCTGTGGAATGAGGTTTAAAGCAGGATATCAGATACATAAGCACCTTATGCACATAAGCACGCACACACTTATGTGAGTACGTCTCGCAAACACACATGCGCACACCCCTATTCACACTTTTTCCTTCACTTCATGTCTTTGCCACTTCTATGTTTGTGCTAACTCAATTCAACGATTTCTGAGTAGCAATAAAGCAGCCTTTATTTTGCTTGGCCCTGAATCAGACATTCTACTCATGTACACATACACTAACACAAGCACGCACGCCACAGCTCCAGGATCAGCTTTCTAGCACTGAAGCCATGCCACTGCGGCTGGAGCCAATCAGACGCTGAGGTCTGCTGACATCCCTGAATCCCCCAACTGCTCCCTCTCAAACACACAAATTCAATTTATGGACATTTTTATTAGCATGTCTGTTAGTGACCAGAGGGTTGAGCCATAATTATCAGCCGTTGCCTGATCAGAGATCAGTGGTGCTACAGCTTTTGGCAAACACAGGCACAATTACACACTGGCCACAGGGGAAAGGGGGAAAAACACACGCAAACTGACCTGGAAACAGTAAGCCTCTAGGTTTGGCTAACACCCGCATTATTACACGCTGGCCATGAGGTGAACGAGGGGAAAAAATCATAAGTAAACTGACCTGGGAACAGTCAGCCTCTAGGCTTTGGCTAACACAAACATTATTATACACTGGCCATGAGGTGAATGAGGAAAACATGAGCATACAAAATGAGAGGACATTGGATGTGACCCATGGATATGGCATTTAAAGAAAATCTGACTGATCTGGGAACAGATCCACAGACAGGATGATTGGTGAAGCTGTTTTGTTTATCACTCACTGGCTACAAACCCAAGGAAAGAACATTATGTGGTTCAAATTGAGAAATATATCCAGCAAATTTAAGCAAAGGAAGATAGGAAAATGCAGTCACTCAACATGTGGAGTAAATATCATCAATGTCTTAACAAAACCTCATAGCTCAGTAATGCTAACTTTAATAGAAAAAGGGAAAACATTTTTTCTAGTTTTCTAAATAATTCAAAGAGACTGAGATGTAAACAGTCTTTCATGGTGAAATTTTAAAGAAACTTCATTGTACAAGTTCATCGTAGAGAA
Organism: Pygocentrus nattereri; assembly: GCF_015220715.1. NCBI lineage: Eukaryota > Metazoa > Chordata > Actinopteri > Characiformes > Serrasalmidae > Pygocentrus > Pygocentrus nattereri. Next base: position 13,918,358 of record NC_051235.1, read on the forward strand.
ACAGACACACTCAGACTTCTTTACAGTGGTAGTGAAGGGAACCAGGGGTCATGATGTCTGCGACATTAATATAGCCATTTTATTTACTATCCAAAATGACCACACTTGTCTTTTAAGTTTTTATATGTAATGCTGATATTAGTAAATTTGTGGTAAATATCACAAAAACGCTTTCTTTGGGAGCTGTTTTGCCATATAACATCCTGCATGTATCTCTCCACCATGAATGCATTTTAAAAATGACATTTTAGGCCAAAACCTTCTCTCAGAACTGTCATATAGCCTCTGACATTAGCCAACATATTCGCAACCATTTCATGTAATAACTTTATGAGAGGAAGGTTTTAGGAACACCTAAATGTTTTTACTATCTGGTTCCTATTCATCACCATTATGAACAACTCTGTGAGTTTTTCTAGAATGGAGTCTTTCACATCAAACATCTCTGAATGACTTGCTGACTTGTTTATATCTTATCAGTTCAGTGCTGTTCCCCAACTGTTACTGTGCATACACCTATCAGCGGCCTCCTTGTTTCTATACTCATTGTTCATTTCATCAGCACCACTAGACACTCATGTGGTGGTGGTATGTTAGTGTGCGTTGCTCTGGTCTGAGTAGATTAGACACAGCAGTACCGCTGGAGCTTTAAGCACTGCTGGACTGAGAATAGTCCACCAAACAAAAATATCCAGTCAACAGCAGCCAGTGGGCAGCTTTCTGTGACCCCTGATTAAGGATAAGAGGATGACCAACACAAACTGTGCAGCAACAGATGATCTGTTGTCGCTGACTTTACAGCTGCAAGGTAAAACAACAAAGTGGGAGTGTCTAACAGATTTATGTGGACCATGAAAGTACTTCCTGAATATTTATTACTGCATGACCTGCAGTGTTAACCTTTTATTACCTTGCAATATAATTTATTATTAATGTATTGGACTATTGCTTACCAGTCAGGCCTAACTCTCAGGTTTCAAACAGCATGACCTGTACGAGTACCACTTACAGCTTTTAAAACAATTTTCCTTCAAAGAAAGCACTCCTCCACCACATGTCACCAAACCACCTTCAGGAAAAAAACAACTTTAGTTGGGCCCTATCAGGCTGCAGACTGGGTCTCTTAATGGGGAAGAGCGAACATGCTAAAAAACCCATATGAAATCCACTTTTAAAGACTTCTATGGCTGACAGAGAAAACCCTGTTAGTCCAGCTACAACAACACGATGGCTTGAGGCTTTTACTGGCCCTCCATTGCCCATGAAACATATATTTCAATGACAGCTCGACAGTGGAGGAGAGAAAAAGAGGCAGCATGAGGCCATTGGGAGGATTTAAGGAGGTAGGGAGGTGGAAGGGAATGAATGAGTGTGGCCTGACAAGGTGACAGTGATGTGTGTGTAGCCACTGTTCATTCAACTGACAGGTTCAAATGTCTCACCTAACGGTCTGGGGTGGACATAATAATAGGTAAATATTTGCAGGTGTACACTATATAAGCCGAGTTATATAGTGTGCATACAGTAAGTCTTGGGCCACCTGAGAAAATTATATGTAAAGCTATTTATCTGGGCAGTAAGCACATATTTGCTGAGAAAACTTTACATTAGTATAGACAGAAATAAGAATAATACAATAAAAAGTGACTTTAGGTCTGTCAGTATGTTAGCTTAACCACATCCGAATCGTTTATTAAAGCAGTCCAGCATGTTGTTGCTCTCATATCAAAATCCACACTTATTTATATGATGTACACAAAATGAGCACCTCCACTTCCCACCTGGAATGGTCTAAAATGGTCTAAAAGTACATCTTCCTACATTAATGTATAAATGAAAAGTTTCCCTTTTATATGAAGTTACCAGATAAAAGGTTTTGTCATGGCAGCAACCGATCCAATACCTGGTTGGGCTGGTGGTGGTTTAACAAATCCATGAAACGGCTGGGATACATTAAGGAGACAAGTAAGAGGAACAGAAAAGAAACAAGAAATTCTTGTTACTTTTTGCTCTGTTTATGTTGTATTTTTACAGGCAAAACCACTCTTACTGCCCAGATAAACAGATTGAAACAATTTTCTTGGCTTTTGCACGGTACTACAGGTACATGCTGTCATGAGCGACCATACACACTCCAATAGGCAATGAATCAGAGGTGTTCCACAAAGGTTGCTTTAAGTGCTTACAGTGGCCCATAACTGTTGTTGAGGAAAGAAAAACACTGTGGCCCATCCAGCTGTGGCTCCCCCTAGAGGCTGGGCCAGGGGGGCAAAGTGAGTAAGAGAAACGAAGCGTGTCCTTCATTAGCAAGAAGATCACATTTTACCGGACTAGTGACACTGTTAGTGGGATGGGGGGGGGGGGGGGGTTGGGGGGTCCATGAAAGCTTACTTAGAAAGCCCCTCTGTTTGGCTTCCAGAGTCATTAGCCAGGCTATCACTTGACATGCACATACACACACCACAGGTAAAAACGACTCTGCTCAGGGCCCAGACACCGATTTCATCACGGCCCCCACGGCTTCGTTGGAAAAATATGCGGCAGAAACTGGAAACCACATTTCCAAAATGCACGGTTTCTCCCCTCCTGTTAGTTTTGGATGAAGCCCTTCTCCGGAGCACAGGAGTTAGTGCCCATGCCAGAAACTCTTAAGGAGCGGTAACCGATATCTGGCCTCCTCAGCCGGGGCTCGAAAAACTGAAGTTATTAAAATTTGAGCAAATCCCGCAGGAATATTTTACACGTTTACTAGGTGTACGTCAAGGTGAGAGACAACACTGCTGAATTATGGGTGATATTGGATGCAAGGGAATTTGACTAAAGGTTGTGGGGTGGGGGGGGGTGGGGTTAACTGAATGAATAAGCAAAGCAGGGATGGAGAGTTGACCACAACCTGTAAATATTTCTATCCGCCCTCTCTAACCCCAACAGCAGGACAACATTAAATGCGCACACACAAATTTTCCCAAGATCTTAAAGGAATAGTTCAGTCCAAACAAGCTGTTGCTAACACTGCATAAAAGTGAATAGCCATCGATTGGCATTATGCGAAAGGAGTCATGCTAATTGATAGCTACTATCTTAATTGTTAGCCTGTTAGCATGCTTGGTTGACTATTTATTTAATTCTCACAGAATATTTACCACTCAAATTTAACAGTTTATCGTTCAAGACTTTGGTGAGGATAGTCCCAATACTGGGATATGTGGCATGCAAATGCAGCATTATAGCGTTCTGCTTTGAATGTTAATGCATCAGTCAGCTTTAGTTCTACCTGTTCATTGGAACCTGTCTTCCTAAAACATACAGTATATCTCTAAAGGGCAGCCAAATTCAATGCACCTCTAAGTGAATGAATCAAACTAAACATGTCTTTTATACTGGCAACACTTTCTGTGCAATAGCACAGGTAGCATGCAATTATGCTTAGAAACATTTACAAAACACACTCCTACAATGTTTATCATAAGTTATAAATCATGAAAAAGCATCGCAGAATCAAGCTTGCTTAATTTGTGCTGTTGATTTTTTGTGCTCTCTGGTATGCATGAGATACAGATATATAGCAGGCTAGCCAATGTTATGTTTACAAAGTGTTATTTTTATTAATACTAAGGTGTTAAATATTGAAGTTTTATATGTTAGCAGGAGTAGCTGCACTTCACGTTACAAAAGATTTCATTTTGACCACAAATAAAGTACCATTCTGCGTGTTTGGTTGCACAACTCTAGTATGCTTTAGACTTGGCTATTATCCAGTAGACTTGTAAACTTGTAAACCACAAGAGCTACCAATTTAAGCTTAGTTCTGCACAGCATGAATGAATTAATGATATCATTAACAGAGCATAACTTAGTAACTCCAGTGCAAAATATTTGTCTACATATCTAGAATGCAGTGATTTACAGTAATGTAAAGAAATATGGCAGCACCCATATGAATTATTTTCAAATAATTAATATTTGTCAGTTCCAGTAAATACAAGAATGCTGATATTCCATGCTATTCTGCAGATGATGCCAATGCATAAAAACCATCACACACTGGACACACTGTTCTGCGCCATGCCCTGCACCACTGTGTACACATCTAGCTCAAATCTACAAAAATTCTGATCTACTTAATAGAAATATAGATTTCACATAATTTAGTGAATTCATCATGTCTGCCATCAACTAAGTCTTGCTTTCTAGCTAAAAGACACAAGGTGAAAAAAGACTAGGCTAGTGATGTTAGTTAACTGACCATTAGCATTTGTCTGTTTATTGATTTTAGAGAAACAGGCCACAATTCACCCATCACTGATTTTTGTGGTTTCACTCTGGGATTAATTTAATGCAGTAATAGCAAAATGCTGAGTGGCACTTGCTGGGAGCACCAGTGCACAACAATGCAAATATCCACAGTTGTATGTACCTTCAATACAATGATATAAACAATAGTTTTGTATCAACCTGTTTGTGGTGGTCACATTCTGCAGCTACACACATGTACTATGCACTTATTGCAGCTACACATGTACTAAAAAGATGGGCAAAGCTTACTTTGAAAGGGTTCATCTTAAAGGGTCCATATCATTTTCCTCACTTTTTTTACAATACAAGTGTTGCATTGATTTGCAAACATTGTGAGTGTTTCAAAACGTTGATACTGGCCCCAGTCGATTCTGTGTATATATGGAAATTAAGATAAAAAAAATAGTTTGGTTCAAATTAATCATTTTGAAAACTAACAAATTTATACAGACTTTTATCTAGACTATAGTAGTTTAGCTGCTCCCACTCACGGTGAAGTATTACAGAGCTCGGATTCCTTTTTGAACGGAGCACAATATAGGAAGGCTTATCAAAACAAAGCTAAAATTACATGTATTAGTATCAAAATAACTGCTTTTGTTACATAAAACCACATATATGTCATCTGTATAACTAAATAAAATACAAGAGAAATGTAGGGCCTAATAAAACTTATTATTCATTAAATGCTACAATTTATTTGGTAGCTACTATGAACTGAAGGTTTTTGCTGTTGGAGAAAAACCTTGAAATAGTATCTTTAAGAGTAGGGTGATCTTAATGTTTCAACCTTAATAGAAAAAAAATGTAATTCCAGTTTATTTTATACATTTCCTAGAAGTCATTCATCATGACGTATGAGATAAAGGCAGCTGATGTTGTCAAATGGTGTAAAATCACAATAAAAAGTTATGAGAGATTGATATTACAGTAACAAGTTTTGTAGTACATAAGATGACTATAAGTTTGGGCACATATACAGCTCTTCACAGCTTAATGGGACAAACACAGAAGTCTATGATGGCATAAAGCATCAAATAAAACATCACTGAGGCTGAAGTATGGTTGAGTCTAATAAACACTGAGTGTCTCTGTCATCTGCGGCTTTCTGCTTTAGGCAGGTCTGTAAGTGTTCGTGCCTTCTGCGAAATCGGTGGCTAAACAAGCGCCGCTAATCTCTCTGGTGGGGAAGTTTGGATAGCAGGCAGTGGGATATAGCTGGCGACAGCTGTTCGTTAAAAGAAGAAGAAGGGAAAAAACACACACACACAAATCTGATCTAAGTATGGTAACGACAACAACTGTTAACCGTTGACAAGTGCTTTGTAGAGAGCGTTCGTGGTCCTTTGGAAGGATCACAAGTCTGGATGCATTAATGGGAGAAAAAGAGCTCCAATTAGGGATGCGGACCACACTGGCCTCAGCCATTTCAAAAGCACTTAAAAAGTGTAATAAATGATCAAATGAGACAACTCCTTTTAAGCTCACAGTAGGGCTTTTCTTTCCTCAGTGGCAGATTGGTTCTAATAACAGAGCAGAGCTTTGATTCGATGCTCCGTTGCCCCATGCTCTCCGCACGCACAAAACTTTTTGCTGCTCTCTGCGGATAATCAGCGGTGACTGGCATACCGCAGACATCTGAATCTCTTTTCTCCCTCTGGTAGGGTTTTGGGTCATAAGATGGAAAGGGGTGTTGGGGGAAAACTACAGAAAAAAGGGGCTGTTTTTGGACACTGCCAAGCTCAAAGTCAGGTCCATATCAACTACAGACGAGCATGTAAAATATTGATTTAAGGTGGAGAACTTCAAAGGATTTTTTAAGTTCCGGTCTTTCCAGAAGTCATTTCCCCCTGATTTCTTTTCTGGAACGTTCTCCGTTCTGTCTTGATGCTACTCCACATTCAGATTCAAAGGGTTACCAGGTCAGTGAGGCCTAATGAGGAGCCATGAAAGCACTGTTTCATAAATAATAATGTGGAGAATTAATCAAAGACATGAACAGCACACAGCTCGGTCCAGGAACACTGCTGTGTACCCGAGTTTCGGGCCAGCGATGGCAGTCAAACCAGGGACAACATGTGTTTTTGCTTTTTTGCGCACCGACCCGAGCGATGGGGACCATCCCAGACGACAGAGCTTGCTGCTGTATATCGCTTTACACGGATCACCAGAGACATCTGTTTGCAAAAGGAAATAACTTGAATATCACAGTTTTATATTTTTACTGGGATTCAATTAGGACATGATTAATATGAGCTTTTCTGGCCATGCAGTCCAAAGGCTGCAGAGCTGTTGCTTTGGGCTGGTCAGGACACTGTGGAGAAGGGGTATTAAGCTCAGGATTACCATTACATGCACATTTATGAGGCACATAGGATCAAGGCATAGGATCATTTCAGTCCATTATGAAAATAGGGAAAACAACTACAATCACCAACGAGTGGAAAGTCTGAAATCTGTCTACCCATTCCTTTTCATTAGATAGACAAAGTAATATAGACTTACAAATCATTAGGGTAAAGTAAACCATTTTTGAGTGTTTAAATATGTCTATGGCATTCTATGAACAAGGTCACCTTCTTAGAGATGGAAAACACTCAGGAGACTATAACAAACAGTCATTGTGTGTGGGACGCTCAAAGAAATACACGTCTCCATAAACAGCAACTGTGGCTATTCAAAGTGGGATGGAAACCTAGAGGGGAATTTTTACGGTTTACCATCATATTCCCAAGTTTGCTCCAAGGATCAAACAGTCCTGATTACAAGGCATGGCTGTCAGTCCAGAGCCAGAGAGAAAACAGGACGAGGAGAGGGACTTGGACACAGTGAAGATCAAGAGAAAACAGGTCAACTGAAACTCACATTGATGAGCATCAAAATTCACCGTGATGTACAGATGATGGATGAGGAGGGAGAGGAAAAGTGAAATCAACATAAACACATAGGAGGAAGAAAGAGAGGGAGACAGGGAGAACACAAAGATGTGCTTCTGTAGTTATGAGTTCTCATCTCATTTCTGCTCTGCTGTGCTGTTTTCTCCATCAGTAATGCAGTTAGTCCTGAGTCCAACATCCAGTCCAAGAGGCCAGCATGAGACGCAGAAGCCCAAACTCCTCCAGCTGCCTCCATACTCTTCTGTTTACCAATGAACACACCGAACAGCCTGTGTTTGTCGTTGGAAAGCTAACGCCTGCCATCCAGAGACCCCTGTAGACCCGGGGCCAAGGCCAAACAGCTTTCCCCTGACAGGGTGAGGGCTGGTTGGGATGATGGAGCTGGATGATGTCTGATGCCCGTAGATGAAATTATTAGCACTAGCACATCATGCCTACAGAAGAGTGGTCTGACTGGTCTAACAGGGCCACAAACATGGACCTATCCATGTGCTATAAATACATTCTTTCATAGTTATTGTTGTGAGGTAGGACTGGATTTACAGCACTCTAGCAAAATGCCATTGAACTTAATTATAATTTGTTGAAATGAGACCATTTCTCTCAAATTTGTGCTGTTTATTTTGTATTCATCTGAGCAGTCACACTGATAGGCTTGATCAAGCATAGTTTTTAATGACTACACAATGCATGACACTTATTGTCCAATTTCTATTATTCTGTATTATTTCATCTTGGTTTTTTCTTGTCCGCTAACACACATTTGAGACTCAATTAATTCTAAAATGTTTTAAAGCTTTTTAATCAGATTCAGTTTCTGTGTAGCATCCATTCAAAAGAAATGAATGGCAGATTTCTGGAATGGAATTCTTCTTCCATCTTTTATTCCACCAAAACACTGAACATTATGTAGCCAAAGGTTTGTACACCCTAGCAACCACCTGGGATACCATAGCAACCACATAGCAAACATCCTTACAACCACCAGAAATAACATGGCAACCACCTCCAATATGAACTGTTTAGCAACAGTGGATACTACATATAATACCACAGCAATCACCTGCCAACATCTTACCAAACACATGGGATACCATAGCAACTGCCTAACAACATCCTTGTACCCGTCTGAAACACTACAGCTACCAGATAGTAACACTCTAGCAAGCACTTGTAATACCATAGCAATGACTTAGGCAACAGCTTAGCAACTACACAAGGAAACCAACTTGCAAGTACCATAACAACCACCTAACAATACCAGCTAGGGATAGGATCAGTGTTTATTGAATGAGAATGAGAATGAGAATGTTGAATGAGATTTATACCAATATTCTGAAATGTCTGTTCAACCTAGCAACAACCGCAACAAAAGAACACATTTGTGATGACGCACACCTCATTGCAACAGATTGCAGTACATCAGAGGAAGCACTGCCTTCTATTGTTTTGTTGCAAGTTGTTTGTAGGCAAGACCCAGAATATCTAAGGGTGTGGAAGTTTTTCACCCACAAAATGAGCAGCATGGCACAATGCAATATATACTAGACCGCTATGACATCTCATAGCAGCACATCAACTGCAAGAGTCTGTAATTTAGTCTAGTGTAAAACAACATTCTTGTCACTTTTTTGAATGAGCAAGAAGACGAATTAGCTTCCAGCACACACAGCGAGGACTGGCTGTGATTATTTGGATCCATGTCTGATTTGTGGATGAAATTTATCAGCAACCAACACTGGGGAGACACTGAGACTCAGCAAAATGTATGCTTTGCCTCATCCACTTTGACACAAACTGGGTGCAGAGTGTGATTAGAAAATGCTGCTTCCATGCCTCCTGTTTTGAGCATGTTAGTAAATTATGTAAAAGCAAGCAGAAATGGCAAACTGTTTTAACCACATTGACTCTGCTTTTGGGGCCCCTCCAAGGACAGCGGGTCTGAACTGCTTAGTCAAGCAGGTCTGGGGACATTTAGAGCTATGCAATGCTAGAAAATATAAATTCTCCATAATAGTCTGTGCAGACATATTATATTAAGTTATGTGAAACAAAGCTCATTTACTGAGCGTGAAAAAGAGGTCAAAGTGCAAACAAATGGTGATGGGGGAAAAAAACATTTGTCACAGACCAAACTTTAAATGATGATAGTGGAATAGATGGAAGAACCCAAAGAAGGCAAGACCTTGTATGGTCCAATGCCTTAATCGTGGAGAAAAAAACATTTATCAGAAGACAGAAACATTGTACGAGCATTTGGTCCATTCATCATGAAATTTTCACATAATGTAAAGGACAGCTGGCATGTTCAAAGTGAACATACAAAGCCTGCAGCACATCAATGCATGTATGAAAGCACCCATGTTATTAAATGTTTTCGCTGATTAATCTGTGTAGCTAATGGCTGTCTTCAGTATGTCACATTTAATAGCCACTAACATGGCAGCCATTAACAGTTTACACCATTAATGGCTTACATGGGCTACTTAGAGTTTGGTCTAGCATAGTGAGTAAAACCGTAGCCCTCCACACAGCAGACCAGTAAGGGTCCTTGGGCAAGACTCTCAATGCTACAATTATGTTTAATTATATTGTGAGACACTCTAGATAAGAGCATCTGTCAAATATATAACTGTACATTATATCTTCAAATGTTTGTTAGACACCTGCTAATCCAATGTTTCCTTTGAGATTAAGGGTTTTAATTGGGCATTTATTTTTTCTTTAGGTGAAATAACAGCCTCTGCTCTTCTGGGAAAACGTTACACTAGAATCAGCCACAAGAGCATTAGTGAGGTCAGGTACTGATGCTGGATAATTCATTCTGGATCCCAAACTCCACTGCAACGCTTCGCTGGGCATAGTGACCTTAGGCTCATGTGTGGCTATTCCAGATCATCCCATTCTATTATCAATGATTTTCTGTGGAGATTATACAAGTTGTGTGTGCAATTGAACATTTATGTCAGCAATGCGTTCACCTGTATCTGAATTCAGTAAGTGTAAGTGGTGTCTGGATACTTTTGGACATTGGAACATGCCAATGAATTGTGGCAAATGAATAGGAGATAACAAGAAATCATAACTGTGATGGGGAACCATCAAAAGTTGAATCAGTGGAAAACCCTGACACAATTTATCAAGTGCATTTGAAGGACAATAGTAACAAGGCTAGCAGCAAAATCATAGACTCGCTTGGTGGTCTGTGTTTTAACATCAATTGGCACCAGCCCACCACTGCATTATCTTTTAAGAAAAAGCCTTAGCACTGGCCGATCAATTAAAAGCTGTCTGACCAAATGCAGGATTAATATAAGTAGTGTGAGTTCTGGCCTGATAAGACCGTGTGGGATCCTGTCTCATCTGATAACATGATTATCCTCAACTATATTTGATTTAGCCTTTAACTAGCAGCCTGCACAGATTATATGTGTCTTATAAAGTTTAAATGCCAAAATGCTTCGATCGCTGCCTCAAATTAAGGCACACATTTCTTATGTTAAGCAGAGACATGCTCAGCTGTGTTTAGAAGACTGATAAGAACGTGTATACTGTTGTATACAACCATAATAATATGACTTCAAGTGAGTAGAGATGAATAATGTTTGATTATGTAAAAGGAATATGATTAAATAAGATACAAGTAAAAGTAAATTTCTCTATACATCTCTCCTTTTTTCCCTTTTTTCCACTAATTTAAAACACCAGCTGTCCTGTGTTAATATTTCATGATAAATGGACCAATAAAAATGTTCCAAAAATACTTTGAATACTTCCGTTTTGGGGACATGAGGTTTTGTCCCGACTGCAAAGCAATAATAAACTCAGAGATACACACACACTCCCATAACTATACACCCACACTCCCATAACCTCACAATTGTTTTACATGCTCTTACACATCTTATTCATCTCAATAGAGGCTTCAATTAAATAACCATATGATTCAAAGGTGTTACAGTGGAAAAAACCTATACAGTATAGCAGCTACACCATTACATATTGTAAGCGTCTGACTTCTTAGTAAATCATAATTAGATATTTGGGTTTAATTTACACTCAAATCCAGCAAGTTTGATTTAGCTAGCTCAGAAAAGAGAGACAGTAGAAATAATTGAGACAACCTCATTTTATATCTGGTTAACTCAGAATCAAAGCAGAGGTGTCAAAACAGTTTGAATTGCACATTCTCTGCATCGCCACATGCTGGTTTCAGATCCCTCCAATCAGAATTACTTGCTGCTTATGGATACAATAATACTGATCATCTCTCTTAGTCTTACATATTTGATGTGATTGATGTAACTGCTAAAGCACTAAAATTGACAGAGAATGAGCTGCTTTGGTCAATATTAATTAGGAAAGTGTTTTTGAATATGAGAGCGAGAACAGAAGGCCTTCTATTCTACACAGAGAAAATGAAATGTCCAGGAGTGAAGTTGAGCATGTTTTTGCTTTGAACTGATCTTATCAGTTTGCACCAAACATTCTTGATTTCATTAGCCTGAGTGACGTTAGGTCATGTGCGAAACCTGGGTGTTGAAATTTTGGATCAGATCAAAACAATTGATTCATTTTACTTGAATAGTCCGAATGATTCAGTATGAGCATCACTAGCTAAAAAAACCCAAAAGCCATATTAGTATTATTCTTTCAAAAAATGTGTTTTTTGATTTTCTTGACATAATATTTTTAGTGTACCAAATTTCATAAAAGGCTATATTTATTTATCTGTCCATTTACAGGTTGGACAGCACTTCACAATTTCTCAGTACTGCTTCTGACCTCCTGTCAGTTGGAAGTGTTGAGCTAGGATTGAAGTGTGAGTTTAGATTTTAAATAACAGAAGGCAAAACAAAAAAAGGATATAAAATATTTATTTTTCACATGTGTGGAAAAAACCTACCAGCAATACATTTTTCACTATCAGTTTTTCTACTAACTAAATGTTCATAGCAACCTGTTAGAGTTGCATTTGTCTCTGATTTAACTTTACCCATATTCTTTGGCATTAATGTTTGTGACTACCAAGCAACTACCATGCTATATTTCACAAGAACTGCGCTTATTTCATGAATTAAATATAACAAGAAAATAGGCTGCTAACAGGCTAATAGCTAATTAGGCCCCTTCAGAAATGTTCAGTTACAGGCTTTAAATGAAATCTTTACTGGTACAGTTAGATGAAGTGTTGCTGAAATCTTACCTGAATATCTATTCAATTGCCATTGACTGTGTTTTAGATACAGCTGCTACAGAATTGCTTTGGGTAGCTGTGATCAATCCTGGTGTTCTACCATACTGCAGAGTTCAGCTCCACCCTAATCTAGCACACCTGGTCATGAAGGCCTTCAGGGGATCTAAATATTAGAGGCAGGTGTGTTGGATCTAAATTCTTCAGGGTGGTGGATCTCCAGGACCAGGATTGGGCACCTCTGACTTAGGTAAAACATGATTAGCTTGACACTAGCAATACTTATTAGCATTATGCAACAAATGAAGGCTTAATTGCATTAGACATTGCTTTGTGTGTCTGTCACATGACTTTTTCTGGGTTTAAGTGTCAACAAAAGGAAAACACTTATGGACTATCCCATCGTAAAAACGACAGTGGCTAAACGTAACACAGTGGGTGAGCAGTCCAGTCAGTGCTGTTGTACTAAGTTGTAACATACAATCTCATGCTGTGTGCACATCCATGTCGTATGTAACTGACTTGTCAGTGCCCAAACGTTTCAGGAACCTAGTCAGTGCCTGAATTCATATTTACTATGTACTGATTTACTACATATGGAACTGGTGAGAGAATCGAGACACAGCCTTAGTTTGTATTCTACTACAACAATAATGCACTGAATCAAAATCAGCATAAGGGCTGATGCTGACAGCAACATTATCATCATAAGTGATAACATTTTCTTTGGAAAGCTAATACAAAGACTGTTATCTGACTTGGTAGCCAGCATTCATCAAATCAAAGCTCATTCAACCTGTCAAGTACAATATGAGAGCAGATTTTGGAGGTCAGACAGAGTCATTTGAGGCAGCGCTTACAGATAACTGGCCTCTTCTAATAAAACACAGATCTACATCACAAACGTAGCTGAAGCTCTTGTAAAACAGGTCACTATTTTTCTTCAATAGCTTCAAGGAAGAGGTGCATTGAATGCATTTTACAGTTTTCAGAGTACAAAGAACAAAGAAAAGTTGTTTTGTACCAGCTATTTTTTTTTCTGGATATGACTCATTTAAGGTGTCATCTAGACATACATTATTGTATTTATCTGTCTATGAAGTAAGTTGGAGTGCATTAAACATAGGCTGACTGCTGATGTAGTGTGTAACATCAACCCTTCAAGATATATGAATCTATGAAGCTGGTTAAAAAATATTTCCCTTGCATGTTACTTAGATGTTATCAAACACTGTAGAACTGCATTCTACTTATGTAGAACCAGGAGGCTGAAGGGTAGCTCCATTTATTTTTTGAAAAGCAAACTCAAACTCAAACCCTGCTCAACATTCCTCAGTATTTTATATGAATTCCATAGTAAAATGTAAGTTTTAGAGCGATTACAGGTCTGGAAAAAATGACATTACCTACATCACCTGTGATCCATACATAGTAAACTAGTAAAACATCATCTTAAGGGTTAAAGCTTTTTCAACAATATATCAGACCGACACTGGTGATTATAGCGCAAGCTATCATTTCATCACATGACGAATCAAGCTATCATGCCTTCTGTACTTTCCTGTCACTTCATTTTTGAAGTTAAATGAGTATATTTGTTTTACCTACCAGACACCGTGGCTGGTAACCCAACATAAGCTATATGAAATCAGCTAATCAGACTGATGCTCACAATGTTAAAAGCAAAAATGCAGTGCAGCATACCAGAGGAACTGTACGAAAACCAGACCAGCAGGAACGCTGCACACTGAGTGGACATGGTTGCAAAAGCTTGGGTGTCACTGGTCAAATTACATGGTTTTATACTGTATGTTTTATTTTTCCCATCATGCTAAACTAATTATACATTACATTAACTTATCAATTAATAATGAAAGATATTATTGTAAATTAGACCCATAGCTATTTAAATCTGTCCTTTTGGATGCATTCATGTCATGCGGTAGATACAGCATGTTAGAATTAAGAAATTATTTTAATGATCAAATGAATCTAACAGCCACTGTTCTGCCAACACAACATGCAGTTGCTTCCTGGTACAGAGTGGAGGAGGAGACAGAGATACATTGTATGTCTGAGGTTAATTTGAACTTAAAACTATCCATAAGTACAGCAGGTGGGAGCTGCATTAGGCTGGTAGAGAATATAGGGTCTCTTGGGAGCAACATTAAGCAGAGAGGACGAGAAATAAAGAGGAGGGATAGAGGGATAGAAGGATGATGTGAGCTGAAAGAGAGGAGGGATAAAGAGACACATGGAGGTGAAGAACGTCTTTGTAGTGTAGCAGAGCTCCAGAGTCTTTAGCTGTCAGATGGGTATATATTAATACAGAGTGAAAGAGAGAGAAAGAGAGAGAGAGAGAGAGAGAGAGAGAGAGAGAGAGAGAGAGAGAGAGAGAGAGAGAATGTTTGATCTCTTTTCCTCTAAAAAAGACATACTGGCCAGCATGACCTCAGAGGCTGCTAGAGCTCTTTAAACACATAGAGCCTGGGGCCCGATAACTATTCAGCACACCCTCACACACACACATACACACATACACACACGCATACACACAGTCATTGTATACAATGTCAAAGTCATATACTGAAACATTCACTACTTTTAACTAGAGGACTTAACTGTAACTTGGCATCTAACATCAAATTCTCAAACACTATTTCGACATAGACAGACATACACCACACCATCACACAGCATGAGTGCTATTTCAGAACAGATTTGTTACAGTACCAGATCAGATTTATTATCTTTTCCCTCCAATATCTTTTTTCAGTATCATTTTCTGCTGGCCTGATACTGATTCCTGCCAACTTTACCCTAAATTTTCCCTCAGTAATAACCACAACACAGTCTTTTGGTTGCATTGGCTTATCCTAGAAAAGAACAGTGTTACCAGCCAAATGTCCCACTTGTACAAACCTGCTATCATCATGAAGCCCTCTAGTCCTCACAAAGTGTGAAAAACAAACTCACACAGTCACATATACACACACAATGATACTCCCTCTGTCCCTGTGTCTCACATAGGACGGCTGTCTCTCCACCCGGCACATCACAGCGCCTGGCAAACGGCAATTAAAACTGATCTGCTCCTCTCTGGTACACATGATGAGAGAGAATGAGGGAGCGATGGAACGAAAGAGAAAATGTCTGCTCAACCCCCCCTATCCTTTCAGGATGGGTACCGATATGGTGTTCATTGATCTTTATTACAATAGCAGCCTGCTGTAAAATGTTTGATGGGTTTGTACTGATCTAACTCTGCCTCATTCATAATTAGCATTACACATGTAGAACCAAGGGCAACTTCAGAGGAGGTGCAGACAGGGGAACGCAGGAGAGAGAGAGAGAGAGAGAGAGAGAGAGAGAGAGAAGCAAAAGAGAGAGAGAGAGAGAGAGAGAGAGAGAGAGAGAGAGAGAGAGAGAGAGAGAGAGAGAGAGAGAGAGAGAGAGAGAATTCTCCCAGGGTTACTCTGTCTCTCTCCACCCTCAGGCTATCCATGCTGCTGCGCACTGCATACCTGAAGCAACTTAGTTTTACAAAGATCAAATTAAGAAGCTGAGTCTCAATAAGACATGACTCTCTCTCTCTCTCTCTCTCTCTTCGCCTATAGTTAAAAAGGAGCAAGAAGGAAAAAAAACTGCCTTTCTAATTCATTTCTTGCCAGGCAAGGATCTGAGTGGGGATAGAAAGTTAATGCGGTTGGTTTTGTACTTTTTGAATAGTTTGAATAGTCTATATAATGTGGAGCTTAATGTGGATGTGCAGCGACAGCGAGCTGGAGCTGAGGAGTCTCCAGGGCTTCTGCTGAAGAGAGACAGAAGTGAATAACACGATAAAACTCAGCAGCACAGCAACAGGAGAGACGGTTAAACTCTATTGGCTCCGAGAGTCACTTATCAGATCCGTCTGAAATCTCATCGAGCATTATTTATTTATTTATCTTTTATTTACTTATTTACTTAACCCCCCCTCCTTTTACTCCCACTTATTGAATTGCTTGGGGTGGAATTCAAAATAAAGAAATGAAATTTATACACCTTTAGTGCTCTGTCTGTCAGCCAGGAAAAGAATGAGGTTAGATGCGTCAACATGAACACAGGCGCACATGTAGAGAGCTGGATTCTGACTGGTCATTCTGTGATGTAGGTGCAGTAAAGTGACCCTGGTTGTGGGTGTGTATTTTCTAGACATGGTAGTCTCTCCTCTTCCATTCGAAAACACTGATACACCCCTGTGTCAGTCACAATCATATCTCCTCTGAGCACCCTGCTGCTAAGATACACCAACAAATGCACCCCAGAGAGAGAGAGAGAGAGAGAGAGAGAGAGAGAGAGAGAGAGAGAGAAATTGGGAGAGAACAGGGAAAGAGAGACAGCAGGGAGAGGGAGAGAGGGAGAAAGAATGAGAGGGACAAAAACAAAAAAGTGAAAGTGAAAAGATGAAAAAAGAAAGAGTGATAAAAGATGCAAGCGAAAGAAAGACAAAGAGTGAGAAAAGGGAGAAGGCAGAGATTAAATGGAGAAACACAGAAACAGAGCAGTGGAGAAAGAAGGAGGAAAAGAAAAAAGGAGAGGGAATGAAATAGAGAGAAGAAGGATGCAATGGAGAGAAAAAAGAAACAATAGCAGAAAGAAGAAAGGCAGAGCTAGAGAGAGGACAACGATCCATCATCTGTCTGTCTCTAAAAGGACAAGTGCACTGGAAACCTTGGGACCAAGTCTGAGTCCAGTGTCTAATGTTAGGACCAGGTCTGAGTCCAGTATCTAGTGTTATTACCAAATCTAAGTCCAGAATCTAAGGTTAAGATCAAGTCCAGCATTTAGTGTTAAATCTAAGCATGAACCCAGCATCTAGTGTTAAATCAAAGTCTGAGTCCAGCATCTAGTGTTAAGACCAAGTCTTGTCTTGCTACTCCTCTTTCTGTCCAATCTAAGTAAAGACATAAACAATATTACTCTGCCAGACCAATCTATTAAAAGCTCTCAAAGCTTATTTATCTAGAGAGACGCAGAGGGAGAGACAGCACACATTTATTGTATTTTGTTGACTATCATACACCCAGTCAAATTTAGAAACAGAGTTTTTTCTTTGTTTACTCTGTGTAGCTGTGTAAGGGGATGCTGTTGGGACCCCCATCCCCAGTGATGGTTAAGAAAGAAGCCCTACTTCTCTCTTTCTGTCTTCTATTCAAGTGTTCCTCATCATTATCTGTCTGTCTGTAAGAGGACATGAGAACTGGAAGCATTCACACCCGCACACACTGGTACTTTTTGCTGCTGAAGAAAAACATTGTACACATGTACTTTGTGTGCACATGTAATATTAACCATATGTTCTAACTACAGTTTCAAACCTCATCAAGTTGGAGTAACACTAATGCCATTTTAATACAATTAAAACAGAGCAAAGGCAGTTTGTTTGCATCTGTTAGATGACATTGTGTCTAGCAGGCTGGATGCATATCAGTGTACCCAGACACTGTAACTTCTGCACTCTAAAGTGGTCATCAGGTTTGAAAGATAATATATTACACTTAGAGCAAGGGTATGAATCGTTATACTGGCTGATGCAACAGGCAGTGCTCAGACTTCAGTATTTTTTTTGCATTACCGATGTAGCTATGTTCTTACATTTATCATGTGAAGACAGACAGTAGCACCGGCAAAAATCAGGGTGGCACCAAATAGATATGATTGAAAAGGTCACATAGGGAGTATGAGCGTAAATGAGGCCTTATCCAGTATTTAAGTCGATTTTTTGCTTGGTACTTTTGTAATACTTTGTATTTTGGAAAGCTGCTTTTATTTTAGTCATCATTTCGCCATAGTAACAAAACTCTGCATATGGTGTTACTCTACCCTCCTCTGCACAGGGCTATGGGAGAGTCAGACTAGTTGAATAAGTAGGTTTAACCACGCAGCTTCCGACTGACAGCATGAAAGAGCAGCCCAAGAATTCAAATCAATGGAGTTATTACTCCGAGATTTTCTCTCCCACTTTCTCCCGCTTTCACACAGTCTCTTCTCATGGTTGAGAGAAAGTAGCCAGAGTGGAAACAAATAAATGCAGGAAGGCAACAGTTCAGCAGAGTGGAGATTATTTCCAAGCAGCATTTATCAGAGGATATGACACTGACACTTCATTCACATCTTTAACAAAATATAATCATTCATTTTGCAGTATAAAGAAATAATCGGAAAACATATTTCACTGAAAAATAGCACAAAAGCTTCCAACACCTAGTTTGATATCAAATCCATCCTTCTAATCTTGAAATCGTCTAGTTATAGCTGTGTCCTTCCTTCCAACAAAAACAGCAAAAAATCAGATTATTAAGTAGAGTGCACCTCAGTCTTAATATATAATCTAAATCTATGATCTAATCTCTCTATATAGTGTAAATGTTCTTTAGCTTTCTATTTATAATTGTTTATATTGTTAACTTCTCACCATCCCGTGTGTAATATAAACAGTACCTCATGTGCCTTACTCCATTTGAATTTCATCCTTTTGTGAAGGATATAGCTTAAATCTTTATCTTATTTCCATGTTTAGTATATATATATATATATATATATATATATATATGTGTATATACACATACATATATACACCTCCATCCAGAGGTGGACACATATTGTGTTTGAATCTTTCATCTACTCGCCTCATTCCTCTGTCTGGCCCAGATTACCACCTTAACCACTCTAATCCCAAATCTCCCTCTCCCTCTCCCTCTCTTAGCTCCCTCTGCTTTCCTCTCCCTTAACACATCTCTCCATCTCACTCATACTAAACAGGACTGACTTTTATTCCTCTAATCGCCAGAGGCCACGGAACAGAATAAAACATTCTACGCTACTTCTTTTCTGCTCTGCTTTGCTTCTCTCTTTCTCTATTCCACTCTCTGGCAGCGGCTCAGAGGTCACCGTCCCAGTGGGTCAGCAAGAAAGAAAACACACTACCGTTCCTGGCAAGGCTCTCCTCCAGACCCGGGCAGAGGCCAAAACATTTGTTACAGCCTTTCTCCTCACATGTGTATTGGTGTGTGAGTAATGTCCAGCAAACCGCACGACTCTAAAGAATGCCACTGAATATAAAATGAGTACAGATTGCCCATTAAAAGTTTGAGGACACCTTTTTTGGGGGTAGGGGTGAGGGCAAAGCTACAGAGCTACAAAGACTACAACAAATATTGTAGTTGCAGTCATGTCCATATAAGAAACTGGGGTGTAGGCCATTATTCTTTATGAGAAAGCTAATGGTCTTTTATAAAATCAACATTTTTGCACTTTGAGGTAAACAAAATGCTCCACATAGATTTCGTTCCCAACAAATTTCATGAAGTCACCTGAATTTTGTGGCCATTAATGAGTCAAAATATGAATACTGTTACATTAATTAAGTTAACATTAATTGAATTTATTGAAGCTGTATGAAGCGTGGGCTGCAGTACTTCATGCACTAGCAATTCAGATTAAAGGTGTGCTAGTTTGTTTGTTGTATGTATTTATTAACATCAAGTCTTATAGTGTTCAGGAAGAAATGTTCAAATGACAAAATTGATCAATTTCAACAATCAAATTTTTGTAACATGGATGCGACAACAGTGATTTTCATAAACAAGGTCATAGTGAGGTAAAATATGAATACTGCTACCTAGCAAGCTTATATGTGCCCACCTAACCAAATTTTCACATGCAACCCAACAAGATTTGTGAGGTGTTATAGATTGAAACAATATAATATGATTTCAGTAGTTCGTGTTTTTATATAATAGTGTTATATAGTGTAATAGTGTAAGTATAATAGTAGGATTTTTTCATGCAATGTCAATTCAGTGGGGATTGAAGTGTGTTAGCTTGCTTAACAATATTCGCATTTTGACTATATTCATATTTTGATTTTAATGAACCTGCGATTTTAAAAGTTCAGTAAAAAAGTTCAGTAAAATGACAAAATGTATCAGCTTTGGACGTTTTTTGTACCACAGCAGTGATTTTTAAAAATGCCATTTGTTTTTCTCATGGAAAAAAACACCTTTCACCTGAAGTTAATAAGGCATATCAGTATCTATAAAATGGTGCACAGCCTCAGACCCTCACAGCCTTTTTTTACTTCTCTTTCCTGTTCTAAACTAAGGATATATATAAATTAATATGTTATAATTAATTTATAATTAATACTTTCTTTTCTGAATTGTTGCATTATCATACATTAATCTTGGCTTTGTTTGTTTTGTTTTTTATAGATCATTTTTGTACTGCTTTGACAATACAAACGTACATTTGACAACAAAGCAAACTGGAGCTTGAACTTGACCTCAGAGATCTTTGTGCTAAAAAACTTTTTCGTGTCTTGATTGGTTGAATGTTGGTGCTTTGCACCAACTGGACGGATACACAGACTAAAGCATGTTAACAGCTTAACAGCATTAACAGCACCTGGAATGTGAGGAGAATTTTAAAATATTAAGAGGAACACTTTATAATAAGACTAGTAGATTAATTTTGTTGTTAAGTCATGGAGGAAAAATGTCATAATAAATCAGTAGATCAGCAGATAAAAATAAGACTAACGCATAAGTACTATGTTCCTTCTCTCTGTATGAATAAACACACTTATCAGTCCAATGGCAGTGTAATGAACAGACATTAGTTTACGCATATTGAGTAAATAAGTAGTGGATAAGCTGTCTATTACACATTCTATATGTAGAATGCTTACGTTCTTGCTGCTTTCAACTTCACTTTTATATATATATATATATATATATATATATATATATATATATATTTTTTTTTTTTTTTTTTTTTTTTTAAGCTGAAAAGCTGAAGTTGAAAGCAGCAAGAAGGTAAGCAGCATGGGTAAGAAAAAGGTAAGAAAAAAAGAAAAGAAAAGATGAAAAAAGCTTTTCTCAGCTCTGAATGTACAGCAAAGAAGGAGCAGGGAAAAACACCTGCACTTCAAACTCACAAAGAAAGCATCAGCTGACTTGACAGCCAGACTTGAAAATGACCAGGGCATTCTGACTTATGGATGAGGGTTTCTCTCTCTTACACACACATACACACATGCGCAAACACACACAAAAGATGCTTAAATCACAACTGAATATTTCACTGCCAACTTTATCCTTTTGAGTCCTTTCAAGAAAATAAATAAATAAATAAATAAATAACAGACAGGCTAGTGGGAGAGAGGATAAAGAAAATAGTACAGCATGATGCAAAATCGATGGGTAAGAGTAAAGGTATGAAGAGAGAAAGAAGGAAGAAGAGAGGAGAAAGAGAGAGAAGAGAGAGATAGAAACAGAGAAAACAGGCATTTTCAAGGTCAAGGAGAAATAAATGGGGGCAAGAAGCAAGTTAGTATTCATACTCAGTATCTGTATGCACACATGTATACATACACACACACACACACACACACACACACACACACGCACGCACACAAACACACACACGCGCACACACACACACACACACACACACACACACGCACACACACACACACACACACACACACACACACACACACACACACGCACGCACACACACACACGCACACACAGAGGCCTGTGAAGCTGCGCCTTTTCATCTCAGACATTGTCAAGAACAGCTCTCACTCAGTCTGTAGCAAGAAGTGACCACAGACAGAAAGTTTCCCTTGCTTCTTTTAAAACACTGTACAGTATATGGTTTTACATCTATGTAGAGAGACAGACAGACAGAGTCCGACAGACAGAGAAACAGACAGACAGAGAAAGAGAAGGAGACAGAGAGAGAGAAATGGATTAAATGTGGAGCTCAAGAAAGCACTATGATTTGTGATCTGGTGTGTGTGCGTGTGTGTGTGTGTGTGTGTGTGTGTGTGTTCAGATGTATTAAGGGCCATGAAATATTCACCAAAGCAATAATGGCTTTCCGGACAGAGCAAGACAACAAGGGAAGAAGAGAAAGAAAGTGAGAAAGGAAGAGAGAAATGAGACCGAGAGACAGTAAAAGCAACACAGAGAGCAAGGGAGAAAGAAACAGAGAGGAAGAGAAAAATGAGAAAAAGCAAGACATGGAGATAAAGAGAGGTAATAGTGAAAGACACAGATAGAAGAGGAAAGATGAGAGAGGAAGAAAGAAACAAGAGAAAGGGAGAGAGAGAAAGTAAGACACAAAGAGCAAGATGGATAGAGAGAAAGCGACGGAAAGAGACAGAAAGACAGCTGCCACCCTTCACAGGAAGTGAGGGATGAAAGAAAAGAGAAAGCGGGCAGAGTTGTCTTTCTCCGTCTGTCTCTGTTATCTGAAAGAAAAAGCCTGCAGGTAAACACACACCAAGACTACTAAAGATGTGTATACTCAACAACAATCTCTCTCTCACACACACACACACACACACACACACTTACTTACACTATCGCTCTGTTATTTGGTGTTATTTTAGTAGAACTTCAAGGTGGAACGCCCTGGTGTGTGCGTGTGCTTTATAGTGCAGCCCTTATGTTTAGCTTTGAGATCAGGCGTGCAGTGCATGCTGGGAGATGGATTGATCCAGAATCAGGAGAGAGGAAGAGAGAGTTACCATCGAGGGCTCTTTTTTACCGGTGTAGACAGACACCACCTGGGCTCTAAAGAGAGGCCACAGTCTTCACAACATCACTGTGTGACGCTGAGTCCAGCAGAAGTTCAGAAGCAACACTCGTTACTTATTTCTTGCTGGGAAAAAGTAAAGACACTACTCATTACTTCTGTGTTACTCTCTAAATCTATAAGCATCTAAACCAACTATACAGGAAAACTGATTAAATGCTGATTAAAATTATGAAAAGTGAGAAACGAGTCACTAGAAACAGTCCAACAACAGCTGCTAATAAGATCTTTAGCAGTGAAAAGTTTCCTATTAGCATGATTAGATGTTTAGAAAGATTTGTTTGTTTTGACATGTGCTGCACTGCTAATTTTCATAAGTAATGCTGTACCAGTAAATTATGTACCAGACAAGGATAATGTATATTGTATATATTTATGATTGAAATCCATTGTGCGTTATAATATAGTTCTGTTAGAGATGCATGAGTAAAGCAAGGAATGTAATTCTTATGAAGTCAGTATCTGTAATGTGATTAAATAATTTCTGCATGTGTTAGATATTTTGAGCTGCTAGTGAGCAGTAAGGTTTGAAAGGGGAGGAGTGAGAACCCCCTGTAGTGAAAACAATTCACACCTCTCCACAAAGCCATGCTGAGACAAAACAGACAGTATAACTGCAGCACAATATTTTCTCTTATAAATAAATAATAGCTTTTAAATACATTTTATCTATGTTGACTTGCTTGTTTTATACAGAATATGTGTACATAGTATACATAGATATGTACATACATGTGCAAAAAAACAACATATGTATGTATATATATATATATATATATATACATATATATATATATATATGTGTGTGTGTGTGTGTGTGTGTGTGTGTGTGTGTGTGTGTGTGTTGTTTTTTGCACATGTATACTATCTACACATATTCCGTAAGTGTTATTGAAAAATAAATGCACAGTTCAACTGAAGGACTAAAATTGACATTACTGTAATATATACACACACATACACGTCAGTGAACCTCATCCTCACAGTAAGCTTTTACCTTTGGTCCCTGACCTCAGTTAGAAGGGTAGGCCTTCAAGATGTGTGCCCAAGGTCAAAGATGACTTTGCTTTTATTCTCTATCTGATACACACACACACACACACACACACACACATTCCCAGACACACTGACCTTCAGAGACATACATCCATATCTCCTCCCAGTTCCTACAGGAAATCTGTTATTCAACAAGACAAAAACAACAATGGTATGGTCAGTGTAGTATCATTTTCACTCAGGACAGTGTGTTCTGACCTCTCTGATCTAACTCCCAACAATCACCTTGGATATTTTAGTGTTGAGTAGTGTAGTGTAGAGTAGTGCTTCTCTACTCTGGCAGTGACCCCCAGACTTGGACAGGTCATAGGGGGAAAAATCTAGCCTCATGGCAAATAAACTGTGGAACTCCCCACCACAATTCCAGTCAAAGCCAAAATTAAAATCTTCCTCTTTTTCCCTCTGTTTCCAATGTCTCCTGTTATTTACTTACTTACTTATTTAATTGCTCTTGCTTGAGGCATGAGAAAAATATGAATTCTAACTTGTTATTGTTATATTTTGTTGACAACAACATCAATAACAACAACCACAACAACAACAATAATAATAATAGTAATAATAATAGTAATAATTAGGCAAGTGACACTCAGCTCACGAGACGAGACACGATATTGGTTTCACGAGAACGAGACGAGATTTTACGAAAACTAAAGGAGTCGCCGAAATCCTTGATTTTCTACCACAGAAAATGGCCTCATATCTGCTGCGATGAAAACACCAATGTCTCTAGTGATTGCTGTGGCTCTGACGCTTGACTGTGTGTAAGTTGAGGTCCGAATGTGTTTGTCAACGTTGTCTGGCTTGTTTTCTTCACAGGTGGAGTTGTTGATTTGAGTACTGTGCTGTGGTGGTGCTGTAAATGTCTCTGCATCGTGCTCGTATTAGCCGCGGTGTACGGCATTGTTTTCATACAATGTTTGCATGTGGTCCGTGTCTTATCAGTCACTCTCTCTTTATCATTTCCGCCGGGTACCCAAAATGCTGCCAAACAAACGATTTGAAAGTGGCGGGGGCATCTTCAATAGTAATACCTGTATTTTCCGACGTCATTCTGCTGCTTGCTGGATCACAAATCCCGCGAGACAGTTTTTTAACGCGACGAGAAATATCGCTCAGATACATCTCGCGAGATCTCGTGACACGAGATCTCGTCACACCCCTAGTAATAATAATAATATTGTTATTCTATTCCACACAACTTTCTTCTTGAATGTACAACAATATGCATAAAACATATTTATCAGATGTTCCTATGATATTATAATATACAGTATGCTGTAATAATATTGTATACAAAATCCTTCTTCTCCTTCTTAATATTATTATTATTATTATTATTATTATTTGGACATAATGCATATGCATAGTTATATGCAAATGTTTGGGAACCCCAGCCCAAATGACATGTTTTGTTGATCTTCTACAGAGAACATTCGTTTTAATGCACAATTACTGTGTATTTGCTAAATTTAATGTCTTTGGTGAAAAATTATTCATAAAATGTGGCCTACACAAAAGTTATGGCACAATATATATTTAATGCCTTATTTTCTATCAATATGTTAAACTTGCAGAATAAATGTCATACTGAAGTGTGTTCTCTGTAGAGAATGTGTTTACTTACTTTCACTTGGAAAATCAACAAAACATGACCTGGGGATGTTTAAACTTTTATATACAACTGTAGTCTGAATCTGAACAATAACTTTCTCTTTATCCAGGACTTACATCAGCATGCATAAAGCATATTTATCAGATGTATCTACAGTAGAGTTAATGGTAACATTAATTTGCTGCTATTGAAATGTGTGCAGGGGCTGAAATATCGAGTAGGCCTCATGAATAAGTGCAGCGGGCAGTCCAAAGCAAACGAGCTTGCACGTATGATCCATAATTGATCAAGATGACAAACGGTGCATGTCTGTCCGCTTTTGGCTAGTGCTGTCTGACAAATGAGCAGACACAACCTTTAAAGCTGACCTACACAGTGGCAAAATGGGTGGTGGGGGGAGGGTAATCTATGAAACCGGAGTGGCCGTCTTTTCATCGATGTGGGACGTTAAACATCAGCTGGACCTGTGAGCAATTATCATGATTGGACTCAGTGTGTGTGGCTCTGTTTAAAGCCTGTTCTCTTTTAGCATTTATGCATACAGTGTGTATGTGTGTGTGTGGCTGTTTGTGGGCAAGTCTTCATTAGTATGTTTGCTTTTATAGACAGGCCAGGCTAGTCGATGCTAGCCACTTCATTTATGAGCTAAGAGAGACAGATGGGGGAGTATTGACTAAGCAGAGCCTTTTAAACAGGAATCAATGCACTGGGCAGAACACACTGACATACATATTAACTTACTGATAGAGGTATATGAAATCACTGATCTCTCTGTTTGTGTGCTTTGAAAGGGAAATAGAGGGGATATGGAGAAGGTAGCATGGTGTCACCCCTGACGACTGCTGTCAGTGCATTCACAAGCAGAGGCATTTGCTGATCGACTCTATTGATGAGTGGCTGGATCATGTTAACACCCGAATAGCGGTACATGTGTATGGAATAGCAGCACGCAGTAAAGGTGGATGTAAAAGACAGAAGAGGGATCAGGGGGTGAAGGAGGACACCACAACATCAGGGCTTATGAGAAAGAAAGACATCAGCCTTTGTGTTTCTCTCTACTCTTTTCTCTTTCTCTTTCTCTTTATCTGAGTTGACCACATTTTATTAATAAATGACTTAGAACCTCTGTTATATAAATTATATGTACTTTCATTAATACATTTAGATGATGTTATTTTGTTTTTGATTTTATTTTGTTCAAGCTTTTACATAAAAAGCCTTTTTTTTTATTGACATTTTAGTAACCCCTCAAAAAACGAAAGAACCCGCTTCCAATGTAATTAAAGTTTGCTCCAAGAACATTGCATCCAAGAGCCATTTAGGAGCCTTTATTTTTTAAAGAGTAGCACTTAAAAGTTCAAAGGCTATGCTTAACTTACAAGACTCTTTACTCAATTCCAATTTTTTTGTGAGACAAATTGTTTTTGCAGCTATCAAACTCCTGTCCTGGTAACCTCACACTATGTACATTTCTGTGCTTTGTCTTGTCAAGCATACCTGATTCAGCTCAGTGTCTAATTAACCGACTCCTCTTTAGCTGGGTAGAGTGAGGAAAACACAAAAATGTGCAGAGCATGGAACCTGGTCTACAGCGTTAGAAGGCATGAAGATGCACTTCCTACTTGTAAACAAAGGATGCGTTAACCACACATGTTCCAACATTCAAGGCATACCGGTTAGACGTACATTCCCCAAGCTGTCAATGACTGTTACAAATACAACATTCAAATACAACAATCAACATTCATGCCTGGTTACTTTTATATACTTTAAAATAACAATCTGAACCAATAGAGGAAGTGAATGTACAACAGAGCTCCCAATAGAAGACAAACCTGAAACAGTAGGCATGGAAACGGAACAGTGACGATCTGGAATGAAAAGTATTAGTTCAATGAAATTCACACAATTTGTTGTTACTATACATGCAGTCCCTAAGCGTAGACATGTTTAGTGACCAAAGAAGACCAAAGCTTTAGTTTTAGTTTTGCAAGGAATCTGCCAAACTAATGTACGTAGCTAGCAATAGTAATGGAAGGTAAGTATAAATCATCCTGCCTCACGCTGTGTCGACTTGTTTACTAATCTTAAATAGACTTGCTTATGTGGTTTCTGAGACTGTATAACATAGAGTTATGAATAAAATGAAAAAAGAGTATGTAACATAGCTAAAAACAGTAGTAGCGGATATGTTGAAGCCTGAATTTTCTCCATTTTTCATCAATAACAATGGTATATTTCATGCTATGTTGCAACGTGGCCTATCAGCAGTGGATCCTTAACACGAAGCTTGAGTTCTTAAGACTAAATAAAGAACAAGAAGCATGAAGTGTGGAGCGAGAAAGAGAGAGTGAGGAGTGGTTTACACAGCAGGGTCCGCCGGTGAAGGAGGTCGTCTCCTTTCTCCAAGGACTTCCTTAAATCAAGCTGCCCTCTCCTTCCCTGCCCTCTCTCCTTTCTCTCTCCGAGCAAACAACCTACTCCACTCTCGTTATTAACTAAATATGAGCACTCTGACCGGAGGACAAAAATTCAATATTTTTTCCCCCACCAAATATTTAAACCAAGCAAATAAACAGACAAATAAATAGATCTCCCAGGCCACCGGGGGAGCGGGGGGCAGGAGGCGGGAGGCGAGTGTGTAATTTGACGGACGAATTATTTGGAAGGCTGGAGGAGCCCACAGCTATTCACAGCCTCATTTCAGCACCTGTCAATCAAAGAGCAAAAGGGGAGAGCTGAGCACTGTGTGTGTGCGTGGAAGGAGTCCTCAGACGTAGATACCCTTCAAGGTTGGAGTAGATAAGGTGAATACCCTCTCATGGTGATTACATCTCTCTCGCTCACTCTCCCCCCCTCCCCTTCTGCATGCCGCCTATCAAAACATCTTAATGCTCCTCTAATAGACGGCTTTCTTCCAGCTTGTGTCCAGGAAAGGCATTAAACATGATAAGCGCAGATAGGGGGGTGGGGGTATGGATGGTGGAGAAAGAAAGACAGCCGTGAGCTTCGTCCTGGAAAAAGGAGCTCACGATAGATTCAACACACATAGGCCAGTGATATTAACCAGACCCCTCATCCATATTCGATGAGATGCAGATGGCTTTATTAAGGCCAGCCAGACCGAAGGCCTCAACAGATAAAAGCTCAGTGAGACGCTTTTGGATTCCACAAGTGCATAGCAATGCTATATGCTAGCCAGCGATTTACCTGACCTTACTCTTACAGAAGCAAATAGCAACAAGCTGACGTATAAGAACATCTGTAGAATTAGCCATGCTTTTGTGTGCAGTGTACTCTTCTGGGGTTTGGGTTTGAGGGTTTTTTTTTCAGGGACCACTAGCAGCCAGATTGTGCTGGAACAGGACAGGAAGTGGGTCATCACATCAGAGAGGGGGCAGAGAGAGTGAGAGAGAGTGTCTCGGAAGGGACACAGAGAGAGGTGACCACTGCCAGTGGAAGGACTTCAGAAAACATGTAGACACACAGAGCAGAGGGCCAAAAACATCAAGAACCGAGTCACAGGAGGTTTTTCAAGGGATTGTCACAAGAATACAGACAAACAAGGTCACACCATCGCAGTCAGTAATGTCAGTGCAAATAACAGGAAGCATATCAATCTCTCATATATTCACATACACACAGTCTGAAAATTGCGTGATCATAAGCTCTGAGGACAAAACTAACCAACCTCAGAGACACCATTCACTTCTTGCATGTATATTCCTGGTCCGCTTGCTCCTCCGTGGTCTCCCGAGGCCAGATTAGATCTCATAACCAGAATGTCTGGGAACAACTATGAGAAAGTTTAGGCTAAATGTGGTTGGGAACTCACATTTATTAGGGTGGGAACAAACTGATGTAGGGATGTGGGAAGTAGAAGGGCTGAGGGTGCTGCAGCACTCCCGTATTTCAGGATAACATAATTCCAACTGCTAACACAATCACAGAAAAATAACAAAAGAGCAGAACCTTTAAATATTTTAAATATTTTGAACTGCTAGTTTTGCTTGTAGCATGTAGTGTGCGGCTTCACTATAACACAAAGTGTTTAAATCAATAATCTGACTGGATGGTCCTCAGCTCATTTGCATAGAGACAGTAGTGCAGGGTCAAATGTCCATATCTGTGTTATGTTCTGTCTCACACTATCCAACCAATTGAAATGAAAACAAATAAATAAACAGACA
Source organism: Pygocentrus nattereri (assembly GCF_015220715.1). Lineage (NCBI taxonomy): Eukaryota > Metazoa > Chordata > Actinopteri > Characiformes > Serrasalmidae > Pygocentrus > Pygocentrus nattereri. The sequence goes on from NC_051235.1 coordinate 13,948,256, forward strand.
AAACACACAGTATTTAGCAAGGTGTACATCACCTACACACTGCTAAAAATTAAACAACACACTTTCCGTATCTGAAGGTGAACATTCTGAACCAATCCAATGTTTTGTGAAGGTAGAGCTTAAAGTAGCAGGTGATTTTGCTCTCAACTATGTCAAACAAACAACAAGCCTGTCATCAGCCCAAGAATGTAGCATTAGTTAGCATAGCTGAAAAGTCCCCAAGCATGCATATGTGTGTCACAAGTGCAGAGTAGACATTACAAGCAGTAAAAAATGAACAATACCTTGTGCAGGGAATAAAAGATCTATAAAACCAGGATAAATGTCGAAGACTTGACAGGGCTACTGACAAATCTTGACTTACCTGTGGCTGTATGTGGCTTCTCCAATAAAAATAAAAAAACAAGCACACATAGGTCTGTACTACACAAGTATTTATATGTCCAGATTCTTTTTTATTGATTATTGTTATTAGTTGAAATCCAGATATCTAGGGGTGCTGCAGTCCCCTCAGCATCCCTATTTCCCACTTCCCTGGCAAAATTTTAATTCTTGGCTGAACCATCACTTTAAGTGTAATAAAAAGGCAGGAGTAGGTCTCTGTGCTGTGAGTAGTTAGTCTCAGCATTTTCAAGGCAGTCATGACACACTTGGGTAGCCGTTTAACCCTGGAGGACACTGTGGAGTGTTGCCATGGCAGCACTGAACCACCATGTTAACCAGGAGGCTCATGGGTCTGACAGGTCCACTCACTGGCAGTTAACAGAATGAACTGCTTTATGGGTTTATCATGAGCACACACACACACACACACACACACACACACACACACAGGGGACTTGCTGTCACATGGCATAACCAACTCATCAGTCTGTATAGAGACCTGGAGACAGGGCAGGTAAGAAAGAAAAAAAGAAAGAACACACACCCACACACAGTCAGCCTGCAGGACAACATACAGTGCCTTCCAGAATCACTGGCACACTTAGTAAATATAATGAGAAAAAAAGTATTTGATGTTGATCTGCTTCAACTATGACAAATCATATCTAAAATACAAAAGGAAAAAACTATACCTCCGGGTGGATAAAGCTGGCAGCATTGGATTGATACAACAGAATTTTGTACTAACTCTAAAAGCTGTTTAACCAACATGATCTTCCTGGGTTGATAAATAAATGATTGTGTGGTTAGTTTTTGTCCTAAAATTTGCACATGCAGCAGCCACATATTTCATTGCAGGGTTTCATGAAGAAGCATTCTCTTCTTATATTCTGACTGCGCATTCAAAAATGAGAACTGACCCAAATGTGAACCCACAGAGCTTCTGGTTCTAGGTCTAGTTTGTTTTCCACCTGCTCAAAAAACAGCTGGAAGCATTATAATAACCAAGATCATTGATTTAATTGCTTTTTTTTGGTCATTTAACAACACTCTAATGCATCGAATTTGACTAATTAGCTCCTTTGCTTGCTAGTTAGCTTAACTTACCGGCTAATATGAAAACATTGTGAAAATAAGAGCAAAAACACTCATCTTATGGTTGATAGCACTAGCATTGTAAATAACGTATGTCACCTTATGGCAAATTCCATACAATGTAATAATTCTAACAACAGCAATCAACCCATCAATTCGCTGGGATTAGTAATTTATTACTATTACTATTTATCGTAGATGCTTTAGAGGGCCACACACATACCAAACACCCTTTCGTCAGTCTTTACAGTTAATGAGAAAAGTTGTTAGCCTTCAGTCAGCCTTTAATCAGGAAATGGCTATATTAGTAGCTTCACACTTGAAAATACCCACTTTGTTTATTGAAGTTTGAGCTGTAATGAAGCTACTTGGAGGATGACACTAGAGACTTTTGCCCCCACACATAGTAAGTAGCATGATTCAAGATTTAAAACTTCTCCAAGGGCCACCGGTTGGACAATGGCAGAAATTGATTGTATCCTGGTGTCACCACGTCTCCAAAACTACAAATAGATGTCATGCCTATGTGGTAAGCATGCCAAAAGAAAGCTTCTAATGCTACCACAATATGTACCACAAACAAACACCTAGAGCTCATGAAGCTCAAGCACAAAAGAAATGAAACCTTACTATGAAGTATGGTGGCTTTGGGAGTCTTGCATGGCAGCAAGGGATCTATATACCAGGAGGTTATATATTAAAATCTGGCTAGCACTGTCAGGAGAATAAGACTGGGTTGTGGGATTATCTCCAAGCAGGAGAAGGGTCCAAAAAATTATAAGGAAATCAAGCTTTCGTAGATGTCAACATTGTCCACTGAAACGCCAATGAAAATCTGTGAGATGATGTATATATAAAAAAGTCTTTAAGTGAACAAATGAAGGTCTTTGAAGAATCTGGAGAGATTCTGTAGGGAGTAAAGGTCTCAGATCCCTTTACATGCTCTTCCAGCTCATCCAGAATTAAAAGAAGAGATTTGGGGCTGTTGACAAATGTAGAGTGCACAAAGTAATAAACGCATGGGTTCCAATAATTATGACACGTTTTTGACATGTTTCTTTTTTATGGATGTTTTTTCCCTGAAGAATTTTACTTCACGTAAAGGTCAGACTTCTCTCATATGTTCAGTGTAGGATCAAGCCAATAAATAACAAAGACACTTTTTTTCACAGACATTTCATCATCGCCATGGGTGCCAATAATTGTGGGCACATCTTGGATGCACAACATCTTAGTATCTTAGATGTCGTATATTTTTAGTATAAACACAGAAGGTGGCCCTTTTTTCTCAATTCAAATGGAAAAACCTGTTGTGGACTTGTCACGCATGTCATGCACCCTGTGGGGAAGAGAAAAAGTTTCAGTTCCAGTTCCAGAGTCCCAGCTTAAAAAGGTAAAAAGTAATATTAGACAAAGAGAACATTAATCAAACACAAAACTTAAAATCAATCAAATCAAATTATTTATATAAAGAGCAAACATTTCTAGCATGTTTCATGACCTTGTGCAGCAAGAACTGCAACAAACGTTTCCTGTAATTTGACATCAGCCTTTCAGATTGTTGTGGAGATATTTGAGCCTACTCTTCTTTGCAGAACTGTTTTAATTCAGATATATTGGTAGCTTTTCAAGCACAAACTGTTCGTTTAAGGCCCTGCCACAAGTCAGAATTTGGACAAGGCCACTCCAAACATTCGTTTTGTTCTGTTTTTCAGCCATTCAGATGCAGAATTGCTTTTCTGTTGAGATCAGTGGGCCTAATTTGTACCTGTTTTTTTTCCCCAATTTGTTCTTGAGAAAAGTCCTAAGAAAAGGTCTACGTCTGATTCGTGACATGTTCTTAAACCACAGAATTGTTCACACCCTTGTGCTCTTGAGTGTGCATAGATTCTATTCTTACCTAAAAAATCCCAATTAAAACACTGCCAGAATCTTCATAAAAACTGCATAAGCGGGCAAATGAGGCCCATTGTCTTTCAGCATAACCTCATTATGTTTTAGGTTTTAAGTTTTAGACACTCTCCTTAAGAATTCAGACATGGAACAGAATTCATGGTGAAACGCAGAACTTGCATTAGGACAAATATAAAAGAACCTGTGTGGTCCAGAAAATACACTTCAGGCTGGTCTGTCTATAGAACATCACCTCCTTCATAATAGTCAAGTTGCTTTTTTTCAATTAACAGATCATGGCTCTTACAGTGGTTTGATGATGCCCTAGAAATTTAGAAATGGCTTTGTAACCCTTGCAAAATGGCTTTGTTATGATAAAAACTTTGTGGCAACTATATCACTCTGTAAACTTCGATATGACTTCAGTTCGCGCTCAACAGCAATGGCTGCTTTCAATCCTGGTTGTGGTCAAATTTGGATCCCGGTGATGCCAGAGCCAGCCGTGGGGGGGGTCTAAGAGAGCATAATGGGCCTCACTGTCTCTGTGTCGGTAGGATAGGCCTCAATTCCTTATCACTCAGTGAAATGCTAGCCAACACGCTGATGTAAGAGGACCGTCAGTTAGCAGTCTCTTCCAAGTACACTGAACTGTCCATTGACTGCATGTTAGCAGCAATGGTGGGCTTCACATGTCTTGGAGGAAGAGGAAGGGCAATTGGACATGACTAATTTCAGGGCAAAACTGGGCAAAAATCTAAAATGAATGAATAACATTGGTTAATTTTTTGCTTGAGCCTCATGAGTGATTCACATGTTGCATAACTTTGCTCCATAAATGTATTAAATAATACATTCAAAATGTGTTTTGTCCATGAGAGTTCATGAATGGCTATCTGGTTAAACACAGTGAGGAAAAACAACAGAAGAATTACCATGTAGACATGCCTTTTTGTGCGACAGCACTGGTGCACTGGCAGTCACAGTGCACACAGTGTACTCGAAAACCTTTTATTATTTAAAAACAGCTGATGGAAATTATGTCTCATGTCCCATGTCTCAGCCATGCAATCAGAATCAGGCACTCCTGTTTCAGAGTAGCAAAGTGCAACATATATATATATATATATATATATATATATATATATATATACTGCTCAAAAAAATAAAGGGAACACTTAAACAACACAATATAACTCCAAGTAAATCAAACTTCTGTGAAATCAAACTGTCCACTTAGGAAGCAACACTGACTGACAATCAATTTCACAGCTGTTGTGCAAATGGAACAGACAACAGGTGGAAATTATTGGCAATTAGCAAGACACTCAATAAAGGAGTGGTTCTGCAGGTGGGACCACAGACCACTTCTCAGTACCTTTCTGCTTTCTGGCTGATGTTTTGGTCACTTTTGAATGTTGGTGGTGCTTTCACACTCGTGGTTGCATGAGACGGACTCTACAACCCACACAAGTGGCTCAGGTAGTGCAGCTCATACAGGATGGCACATCAATGTGAGCTGTGGCAAGAAGGTTTGCTGTGTCTGTCAGCGTAGTGTCCAGAGGCTGGAGGCGCTACCAGGAGACAGGCCAGTACACCAGGAGACGTGGAGGAGGCTGTAGGAGGGCAACAACCCAGCAGCAGGACCGCTACCTCCACCTTTGTGCAAGGAGGAACAGGAGGAGCACAGAAAGAGCCCTGCAAAATGACCTCCAGCAGGCCACAAATGTGCATGTGTCTGCACAAACGGTTAGAAACCGACTCCATGAGGATGGTAAGAGGGTCCGATGTCCACAGATGTTGGTTGTGCTCACAGCCCAACACCGTGCAGGACGCTTGGCATTTGCCAGAGAACAACAGGACTGGCAAATTCGCCACTTGCGCCCTGTGCTCCTCACAGATGAAAGCAGGTTCACACTGAACACATGTGACAGAGTCTGGAGACGCCATGGAGAGCGATCTGCTGCCTGCAACATCCTTCAGCATGACCGGTTTGGCAGTGGGTCAGTAATGGTGTGGGGTGGCATTTCTTTGGAGGGCTGCACAGCCCTCCATATGCTCGCCAGAGGTAGCCTGACTGCCATTAGGTACCGAGATGAGATCCTCAGACCCCTTGTGAGACCATATGCTGGTGCGGTTGGCCCTGGGTTCCTCCTAATGCCGGACAATGCTAGACCTCATGTGGCTGCAGTGTGTCAGCAGTTCCTGCAAGATGAAGGCATTGAAGCTATGGACTGGCCCGCCCGTTCCCCAGACCTGAATCCGATTAAGCACATCTGGGAGATCATGTCTCGCTCCATCCACCAACGCCACGTTGCACCACAGACTGTCCAGGAGTTGGTGGATGCTTTAGTCCAGGTCTGGGAGGAGATCCCTCAGGAGACCATCCACCACCTCATCAGGAGCATGCCCAGGCATTGTAGGGAGGTCATACAGGCACGTGGAGGCCACACACAATACTGAGCCTCATTTTGACTTGTTTTAAGGACATTACATCAAAGTTGGATCAGCCTGTCGTGTGTTTTTCCACTTTAATTTTGTGTGTGACTCCAAATCCAGGCCTCCATTGGTTAATAAATTTGATTTTAATTGATGATTTTTGTATTATTTTGTTGTCAGCACATTCAACTTTGTACAGAACAAACTATTCAATGAGAATATTTCATTCATTCAGATCTAGGATGTGTTTTGAGTGTTCCCTTTATATACATATGCATATTGATTTCAGCATTTGAATACTGGCATCTTGAATTAACTGAGTACTCAAGTACCCATAAACGTTCCTAACATGATCAGCGTCTAGAATTCTATTTAAAAACAAAAAGTCAAAATATGTTGTGCAAATGGATTCATGTATGCCTCTGGCATTCACATGAAAAAAAAAAAACATGACCAGTCAAAGATAAAACAGCATCTTCTTTTATTTTCTATCATAGCTAGTGCTTTGCACACACAATGCTTTCAGAAACGCAATAGGCTTTGAGCGCTAAAGAAAGAATCTGGAACAACGCAGAGAGCGAGAAATAAAATAAACACTGTTAAAAATAAAATTACATACAAACAGTAGAGCATTTACGCAGCAAGGTAACACAATATTTGGCAACCATCAACGTCTCTAAAACTTTAAAAGTATAAAACACATTTTTAGCATCTGAATCGAATATCATAATACAGGTCTTCTACTGTAACACTGACAACATAGAAAAAAGATAAACAAAAAGTAGAAGGCTGCTTGGCTTCAACAATCATCCTTTTTTTCTCCTTCCATTCTTCATTCGTTTCGATGTTCTAGTGCTTTTCTCTTGTGCTTCAATCCTCTACAGGATGTTCAGTACTCTCCATCCTTCATTCGTTTATCTGTGGTTTAGTGCATTTCATCCCTCATTATTTCAGTTGTTTATAGATGATTGTGTGTTCCTTCCATAGCCGGCAGCAGGGCAGAGATAGTGGGGGGCTATTGTATACTGAGGCGTTAGGAGGCAATCAGCTGTTATGCAAAGCAGGAAGTGAAAGGTTCAGTCCGAGCTGCCTATTAACACTACTCAGCTTAGGAGGACACACACATGCATGGTCCCACATTTGCACACACACGCACAAACACATACAGAGTCCCACATTAGCACATCTCTCTCTCTCTCTCTCTCTCTCTCTCTCTCTCTCACACACACATAAACATACACACACATACACATACAGTCCTATATTTGCACACACCAGGGACATAGCTACAGGAGGGTGGGAGCTGGATGAGCCTAGGCCTCGTCACATATAAGCCACATATTTCTAACAGCTCGAAAGAAAAAAGAGCCCTCCAATGTCAATAGAAATGACAAAAACTATAATTTGTCTTGCACTTCTCTAATACACAATGGATTCAAAGCTGCAGAGGTGTTTTTGTAGTCTATGTTCAATGTTAATCAAATAAAAATGACCACCAAAACTCTTCATTCAACGCTGAAAATCTTCGGCATTTGGGACAATGTTTACATGGCTGCATGTCGCTATTGGTTGTGTAATGTTCCAACAACGGTGTGAAGTAAGGCATGGAATTAGACTTTTTTCCAATGCCAACACCTAGCTGGTGAACTAGGCAAGCAGTACAAGGTGACCATGGTAAAGAAAACAAAGTTAAGTACTGTAAAAAAGAATGATGCAAAAACTGGTCTTCAACCATTTGCTCTAAACATTTTTCACAGTGCAGTAAAACATAGGGCGGGGCTTAGCCAATTAGCCTCTACCTACCGTGCTATTCTCTCAGCTGTCTTACTGGGCCACACATGATCTCATAATGAGAAAACACATCTGGGACAAACAAGGGCACATCTCCACTAAAAGCCAACCCACATTTCTCTAATCTGTGCACTCTTAACGTCTGAAGTAATGAATAGCACACAAAAAACCAGCTAAATAATGAAACATCATTGTTAACTAAGGAAGTCTTTTCTCTTGCAAGATGGAATAATTAGTTTTACCATATGTAATGTGTTCTTTGTACATGTAACACTCATTGACCTGCTTTTTTTTCATGGGATGTCTTTCTAGCCATGCTAACCCGCATTACATCCATCGGCTAATGACAAGCTTGCTGTCCCTTGGACAATGTTGATGAGTTCTCTTTATGAGATCACGACTGGCCCTGCAAGACTACTCTGTTAGTTGTTGTAGTAGCAGTTAAATGCGAGGTCAGCAATCAGGTGTTGTGTTTTAAAACTCATTTTTTCTCTGTGGTGATGGCAGCAACAATGCAGTGGGGCAGGTGCCCAATGGTCATTGTCACCCTCACTACAGTGATGTCTATGGAACTTAATGCTACCTAGCAAGCCCCCTCAACCTGCATTAAACCCACCACCTAATTTCACACCACAATTCCTACAAACACACACACACACACAATTCCTTTTGTATCCAGACGTATACTCACTCATGGTCCCATATTTGCGCACACACACAGACAGACACTCAAAAATTAATCAGTAAGCTACATTCACATGGTTTGGAATGCAGGATCTTGTGACTGAATACAATGGGAGAATCACTAAACTAAGCACGTCTTTTACTTCTAACAGGAAAGTTTGTGTGGATGTAGCTTTACAGCAAGAAAAAGATTCAAAGCATCTCACACATAAACACATGCACTGCAAAAAAATGGCATCTTAAATTTAGTCAATATCTTTAATATTTCATACAATTTTAAAGAACACTGTAAGGTGGTATGCACCATAAAGTCATAAGTCATCTTTACATGATCACTTTCCAACCTCTTTTTAATCCTTTAAATCAAACAGACTGTTTTTGTTACTGTGCCTGAGCTAAGACAGGGCTAATCTACTTTAAGATGAATAGGATATATTTATATATCCTAGTCATCTTACATATTTATGTTCGGTTTTCTGTGGCATCATAAAAACAGTGAATTTGAAATAGACTGTGCAGTCCATGGAGTGGGAAGTTCACAGGATGGTTTGAAAAAGTCATAATGAGTCAAAAATTTGTTTTTCCATGTTTCATTAGTGAAAGTGTCTTATTTCATTAGCAGATAATAATTCTTGTTTTCAAGAAAAAAATACAGATAAGAATATATGAGGATATCACAAAACAAACAAAATTGTCTGCCATTACATGGAGTAAGAGACTTTCACCAGATAAAATTACTTAAAACAAGTAAAAAATCAGAATATTATAATACTATCTCATAATATTCTGGTACTATTCTAATATTCATACAACAATCTCATAGAGAGATATTGACTACATTTAAGACCTTTTCACTTGCCAAGTTGCATTGAACAACTTCAGGCAAGGCCAATGAAAAAACATAAAACTGTAGGTCTCCTGTACACACACACACACACACACACACACACACACACACACACACACACACAATGAGATGAACTGTGACACTAAAATTCATACATACTAAATACATACACACAATGACTTTTAGGCACATACAAAGTATAACATCCTCAACAAGCTCACTTGTCTTCCACACACACACACACACACACACACGCACACACACACGATGACTTTTAGGCACATACAAAGTATAACATCCTCAACAAGCTCACTTGTCATCCACACACAAACACAAACACACACACACACACACACACACACACACACACACACACACACACACACACACACACACACACAAAACATTAGGGCTGACTTCCAGACACAAGCAAACATACAACACAATACTGACAGACAATACTGACACGCAGGACTAAAGACTACAGCACACTAATGATACCACATGGCTCGCCCCATGACCTCATATCCGGGTTGCTAGGATTCTATCCTACACTTTCTCGCAAAGGTACAACAAACAACTAGCAAAAGAAGAGCATTTTAAAGCGCATTGTGTATATCATATATGTGATGCATGTTAGGCAAGGCTTCTCATGGAAAAAGAGGCTACATGGAACGTTAGAAACAAACAAAAAAAGACACAGAGCTAGATGCCTAGTTATTGGATGCTACTGCTGAAATGTTTATATGCGTTTCCATTACAACACTAAAGAAGGGCATTGAAAGGACTGACGAAAAGGACTGAGAAAAATAAAAGTCTCGTCCAGGTTTCACCTTTGGTGAGCATCTGCACATTTTCATTCGTCCATCCATCCATGCGGTGGCGGAGTCTGGTGTTGAGTGGGTGAGTGTGTGTGTGTGACTGAGTGAGAGTGTGTGTGTGTGTGTGTGTGTGTGTGTGTGTGTGTGTGTGTGTGTGTGTGTGTGTGTGTGTGTGTGTGTGTGTGTGTGTGTGTGTGTGTGAGAAAGTGTTCATCCTCAGGTGAGGGAGAAATAGACCAGGTAAGCGCTGCTCTCATGTCACCGGCAACCTGTTTCCTTCATGGGGTACCACAGGCTTTTTTCTGTCTCTCTTCTCCCATGCTCTGACAAAATCCTTACATCCTAAGAAACAATAAAACATACTCAGTCACATTCGGCATACTGACCTCTCATTGCTACTGTCGTTCTATATCCACATCATTCTACATTTTTCATTAAAACACAAAAAAGTTTACTTAAATGCAGAAAAATTTGTTTTTTTTAATGACTTCTTAAAGTTACACCCTGTTTTTCAGACTTTAGGACACATTTGCTTTCAAAACCATGTGGGCATGAGGGACGGGGATGCAGTCTCAGTTCCTGCTTTAACATGTTGGGATGTAAATAAGGCTAAAATAAGCCTCTGCCTATGGATTTTGGTTTTCATTAGTGACATGAATACAGGGGACAGCATTTTTTGAACAAAGTTTTTATTTAAAAATTAAACTCATGATAAATCTGACTCTGAAGTTCATGAGAAATCAAAAAGATCTTTAAAGAAAAAACTATGAAAAAATGATTTTATATATATTCAGCTTATTACTATCTCAATGTCTTGCGTTTAAATAGATCATAAAACTACCTTGTAAATATCTAAGGTATGAATATTTGATTCTCTCTTTAAATAGCTATTTTTAAATACTTTTAAATAGTCATATTAAACTAAGATCTTGGTGCTCTACAATAGAGCTACTTCCACAATTAATCCCTAAAATGCCAAGAACTTTCTACACTTTTTCTACACTTTCTACTTAATATAATAAAAATATGTTTTAAAACATACAATTTCCTCCTCAGTCCGTAAAGTCCATATATAAAAACTAAGCTGCAAAAACAGCCCATTTTAAATGAGCTGTTTCTGTGATGTCATGAGAACTAATTTACATAAACGCAGTTATTCAGCAGTTGAACTGATGCTTAAGTTATAAGGAGTGTTTCAGCTCTTTGGGGATTAGGGTGTGTGTGTGTGTGTGTGTGTGTGTGTGTGTGTGTGAGTGGATGCCTGACAATCCAAGTAACAGTAACATAAGTGGACATTTCTCTAAACAGCTGTACAAGCCATTGGTCTTATTCTTTAGTTCAATAAGTCTTAAATTCTACCGTGGTAAAAGTCAAGCTCACCTCCAGAGGAGTGACTCCACACGGCTAATGATGTCAGAGAGGTCAAAGGGCAAGGGCATGTCCGGGTCGTCATTGCTCCAGTATGGTCTGTCCACAGGTGCTTCTTCAGGGGGCAAAGTCTGTGCCAGGCTCGACTGGCATCTGTAATGGCACAGAAACACAAATAACACTCAAGTTATGAGAAGAATCAGGATTTTGTTTAAAGAAAGCTTAAAGGGGAATTTCTTTAAAATTTCTACTTAATTCAGTAGCTGAGATGTGAACAAATTCATTAAGAGCAGTTAAATGTGAAATGGTGCACTGAGGAGAAACATATTTCTTCCCAATGTTGTTGATAGGAACCAGGGGTAGCAATGTTCTACGACTAAATATAGACATTTTATTTATTTTACAAAACAACAACTAAACATGTGTTTTTGCATTAATACAGTGTAAAAATGATAAAATGGTAAAATAGTGGTATTTTACAAAAATATATTTTTACTTTTTTGGGGCTGCTATTTTGCTTTAGAATGCACTACACATTTATTATAAATACATTTAAAATGTAATAACGTTCTGTGAGGGATCCTTCAGAGGCATTAAACACTTTGGGTGCCTGGTTCCTATCACCACCACTGTGACCAATTCTACTTTGGCAAGTTTCTTTAGAATGGACCATTTCACCTCAAACCACTCTGAGTGACTTTGTTTATATGTTAATCATTTAAATATACAAAGAAGAAAAACCAATGTAATTCTCTTTTAATTGATTAACTCACAAACATTCCTGTACAAATGATAATAATACTGTATATGTGTGTATTTGTAAACCTATAGCATGTATAGTATATCTTAAAGCAAAAAAGTAAAGAAGAATAAAAGAGGTCAGACACTGATGTTGGACAAGAAGCCCTGGCTCACAACTGATGTCCCAGTTTATCACAAAGGTGTTCAGTGGGGTTGAGGTTTACGGACCTGTGCAGACCACAGAGATCCTAGATACCAGACTTGTCAAACCATGTCTGTATGAACTTTATTATAACAGGAAAAGCCATTCCCCACACCTTTGACACTAATTCTTTGTATGCTGTAACATTAACATTACCTTTTACTGAAACTACGGGGCTGAACCCAAACATTAAAAACAGCCCCATTATCCCTCCACCACCAAACTTTACAGTTGGCACTATGCATTCCTGGAGGTAGTGTTTTCCTGGCATCTGCCATCAGACTTCCAGATAGTGAAACATGATTCATCACTCCTGGGATCATGTTTCTTCTGCTCCAGAGTCCAGTGATGGCTACTTTACACCACTCCAGTTGATGCTTGGCATTGCACATTTTGATCTTAAGCTTGTGTGCAGCTGCTCAGCCATGTTAACCCGTTTTGTGAAGCTCTGACAAGTAGTTCTTTTGCTCATTTTGCTTCCAGAGGCAGTTTGGTGTGGTGACGCACAGTTATTTTAGTGATGTTCCTTCCAGAGGCAGTTTGGTGTGGTGACTGATGCAATAAAGGATAGGCTCTACATGCTTTAGCACTCGGTGGCCCCGCTCTGTGAGTTTGCATGGTCTACTGCTTTGTGGTTAAGCTGTTGTTGTCCTAGACACTTCTATTTTATGATTATAGCACAGAGTTGACCGGGGCAGATCGAACAAGGCAGACATTTCACAAAATGACTTGTGGTAACGTAACTATGACAGTCACTAAGCTACTACATATTCTGCTGCCAGTGTTTTGCAAGGTTAGGTGCTTGATTTTATCCACCTGTTTGGAGGGGTGTCCACAAACTTTACCACATAGGGTGAGAGTGTGGGTGTGTGTGTTTTGTGTGTGTATATATGTGTATAAATATTTTTTTCTATCTCCTTGGGCACATTTAGGATTCACTTCTAGGATTCTGTAGCTACAGTGTTGGTTAGATTTAGCTATAGGCATTGGTAAGGGTTATGATTAAAGATTTAGTTAATACAGAAGGTGTAATGCAATACTAGGTGTGCGCTTGTGTAAATAGTTTATTTTGAACTAAACACACAACAAAAGTGTGTGTGTGTATGACTGGGAAGTGGTCCACAAACACATTTCCTGTCTTCTTTATAACACCACTAAAAACCTCAAGCAGCAGAATTAAAGGTGTGAGTGAGTACGTGTGACAGAGTGTGAAAGTCTTGATGCTGCCTTGAAGCAATGCCTCAGGAATGTGCTTGGTGCAATCCTACAAGAGCGCATGTTGTAAATCATCTGTTGAACACACCTGCACTTGTACTGACCAAACACCTGGTCAGGTACGCACAGGCCTCAGTTAGCTTCAGTACTCGCATGTGCTTTGATCACATTACCTTACACTTCAGCATTACGCTGATTTATGAGGATACTGTTCACACTGCAACCACCTGAATTCGCCTTAAATGACTTTGCATAAATATTGCAGAGAATGTGAAGGTGTGTGTGTGTGTGCATGTGTGTGACTACTTGCTGTCAACATAAATCAGTGTGCTGTGCTAAATGGCTATGACCTTTGACCTGAAAGTAAAGAGCAGTTCTCTGGTGTGTTGATTACCATCTACATTACAAAGTATTAAAGGAGAAGCTGGCTTTTGTCTTGTGTGTGCACAAACACACAAGTTTGTATTGCTGCTTTTGTGGGGCCCTCATATTGACCTCTTTATGCTTGTAGATAAATGCTGCTGTGCTACGGATAATAGATCCTCAATAGAGGGGAACTCTATTGATTTCTCAAAATTTCTTCATAATTTAGTGGTTGAAATAATTTATAGGAGTTTGATGTGAAATGTTGCAATGCTGAGAAACTTAACAAGCCAGAACCAGTCTTCTGAGTTTTAATATGTAAGTCTATCAAGCCTTATAATGCCTTGTTGATAATGCCTTTTGTTGATTTTCTGGGTGAAAATCGGTCACCACATTCTCTCCGACCAACAAACTTTATTATGAAATTTTTATGTAAGTTTCACCCACGCCATATGTGCCATAACTTTGCCCCTGTATGTTTTTTTAACATAATAATAAACAGTAATTGTGCATATAATTTAACAAAGTGTGTTCTTTGTAGAGGATGTGCTGTCACATAGAAAATCAGCAAAACGTAAATTGATCAGGTGTTCAAATTTGTATTGGGGGGAAAAAACACCTTTTAGGCCATGTGTGTGTGTGTGTGTGTGTGTGTGTGTGTGTGTGTGTGTGTGTGTGTGTGTGTGTGTGTGTGTGTGTGTCTGTGTAAAAAGCATTACTCTTCCTGGAGACCAACCAAATGTTCTCATAATGTCAACCATTCTGGGAACATTTGGTCCCCACAAAGAATTTAATACATGACCACACAGATACACTCCTGAAGACCATGAAAGGCCCCAGAAGAGAAGCGTGTTCTGAATGGCTGCGGGTCCTTTAATGGTCAAGGGACGGCCCCACGCCACCACTGTTTGCGGTTATATATTTTGTAAGAACCACTTAATGGAGGAGTGGCTGTCCACTTAAGTGCTGCATCTCTGCCTGCGTGGGTCTCCATAGCTACAGCATTACAAACTGCAGACAACATTAACATACAGCAGATCCATATATCTTCCGTGCTTCGCATCAGGGTTTGATACCAGCATCTGTTTACATGGGCTAAGTACCATAATGCTGCGCATCAGTTCATAAATAATATGATTAGGTGACCTTGGGGCTGGGGACCAGTGTGTGTGTTTAAATGAGCTCATCATTTATTTACACTGAGAATTAAAGGCAGCAGCATAGCAAAGCAGGACAGTGTTACACTAACCTTTAGTCGAATCACACATACACACACATACATGATTTGTGTGAAGATACTACCAGAATGTACAAACACATGCATTTACATTAGGGGGGTAAATATTTGACCTCACAATGATTCAATCCAGTTATAATCCTTTCTAAACGATGCAATGCATGTTTTCACCATGGTTCAAAATGATTATTTCAGGCCACAATAGGCCATAAATGTGAGAACACAGTGAAAATATATATAATTAGTCTTTACAATAAGACTACTTTCTGCTTATTTACCTATAAGATTTCTAAAAATATGTTAGTGCTAAGCGCTGGTGCACATGACCGTTTTTGGCTGTTCTAGATTAAATGCAGATAATTAAAGCTTGTAAAAGACACTTGTTTTATTTTAAACTTGCAACACATATTAACACATATTGTACCTTATATGTTGCAGTTCTACAGTGAATCTGTATATAAAGAACCAAGGCATAGAGCTGTTTTCCTAACAACTAACTGAAATCTGGTCAGACTACAGATTGATGACATTTTTTCTCATGAAATTGGTCCCACCCACTGGAATGTGCAAGGACTTCAGTCTATCTCCTGAAGTCCTAACTAATGGGAGAGTCTATGGAGATACCACAGAAAATATTCTATTGGGTGTTCCAATATTTTAACCCTTTTGTTTCCAACTGAAGCTGAACATTGACATAAGAGTAGCGCAATACTTCCAGATTTTTTTCTAAATACAACCAGCACAACATTGCTGTTGGAACAAAGCCTCCCATGTCCAAGACTTTACAGGAAAAGAAAAAAGTTTCATAGCTTGCAATGGACGTATATGTTATAAGTGATTTTGGACCATTTCAAAGAATGCAAAGAACGCAAAGAATTATCAGTAGTTTTATCCATCCATCCATCCATCCATCCATTTTCTAAGCCGCTTCTCCGTCAGGGTCGCGGGGGGATGCTGGAGCCTATCCCAGCAGTCTTTGGGCGAAAGTCAGGATACACCCTGGACAGGTCGCCAGTCCATCGCAGGGCAGACAGACAGACACAGACAGTCACTCACACTCTCACACCTAGGGGCAATTTAGCATGTCCAATTGGCCTGACCGCATGTCTTTGGACTATCAGTAGTTTTAAATTATGCAAAAGAAGTAAAAAAATTCATTTTTTTTGTGTGATAGTGACTATAATGATTATAGTAAACAAAAATTAACAAATTATAGAAATGTATTTTTAAATAATAGGGAAATCATTAGAAGATCTAGAAGGCTGTGAAGATTCCCCACTTTTATTTTGGAATGATTTACAATTAATTTTTAATAAAAAATAATATTAAGATAGGAATAGCCAATATGGCAATATAATAGCAGGATACTTCAAAACACTTTTTTGATATTTATGATATTTATTTTATTTAGTTTTTCCAGTGGTGACATATTTAAAAAATACTAATAATGAGTACTGATAATGAATAATAATTGATTTGATTTAGTTGCACTAAATCCAGTTATTATATTCTCTTCATAATGAAAAATGGTCCATGTTCTTTAAGCATATCCATAATATGCTCAGAAAATCATATTTGTTACAATGTGACATCATACTGCCCACCTATTTAGGTATTTTTGCACCCAAATATACAGATGTATTAATTCCAAATAAATTCATATCTACAACTCCAGATCATTTTGTAATTATTAACACATAGAGGCACAATCATGCACCCACATGCGCATCCATATACATACACATACAAACTTGAGCACAAAAGGTCAGCCTGCAGTGAGTGCAGTGCCACTGGGACGGTGAAACAGGACTGTGAGATGCATAATTAATGTGCGGAGACATTCAGCATTAAACTGCGGTGTCCTCGGTGCTGTTCTTTCAGCGCTAATGCTAACTGCTATAAAAACAACTGTAATCATTTGTGAGAATGAGATCGTTTCGTCACAGTACACGTTTACATTAATAATCCAGGCCAGCTGTAATGACTAGGTGTCACGGTGAATGAGTGACTGTTTGATGTTTGTTAACATCGATTCACACCCATAACAGCACTGCCAATACTTTCGAAACCTCCCAGCGCATTCTCAGAGTGACTCACCGGGGCTAAAACTTGATTTCAGAAGTTCTGTGGCAACAGAAATGCAAATATATCTACACAAGTATGTATCCAAACGCACTCATGCATACACATCAAGAAGGCAGGTAAGGTCGGCAGTGGAGAGATGCGGAGAATGTGTGAAGTGTTTAGGTGTCTGCGGAGCCCCCATATAGATTAACCTCTCTCAGATACAGGCCAAGCCTCTCTCATCTGGCCCACGTTCACCAGAGATTGGCAATACAATCACTCATTTCAATTTGCCCCGAAACCCTATAGCCCTAGTGCCAGACCTGCTGAAATAGCATGCTAATGTGAAAGGTATCTATGATCCTATCGCCTGTAGGTCCACCAGGGCTTGCTTGCTCACTCGCTCGCTCACTAACGACCTCTTTCGTATTCGCACGCACACACAAAGCACTTGAACTTCAACACTCGTTCTCCTGCTCCAGTCATTCTCGTTCTTTGTCTCTCCACCCACACATGGAGTTCGGCCTGGTGCCGAAACTAACCACTTTAGCTAAAGTGAGTGTTAATTATGGACAGCCAAAGCAGTCAATAGAAGGTTAATGCAGGAGTCACAGGATAAATTCCTTTAAGCATTGCATCACTTGGCCATCTCCCGACTAACCCCTCCGTCTGATCAATACGTTTTACTGTAATGCTCTCTCCATCGATCCCCCGCTTACCCCTCGCTGTGCACACGCGGATGAGAAAGGACGGAGGGAAAGGAACTTAGAGAGACAGAGAGAGAGAGTGAGAGAGAGAGAGTGAGTAGAGGAGAAAGAGAAAATCTACAAGTAAATGAAATGATTAATGCATCCTCCGACCCTGCTGTTTTCCTACATCTTCTATCTCTCTTCTCAATCCCTGCTAGATGTATTGCGGAAGGCTCCTGGTTGGGTCCGAGTCCATCCATTCGGTGCAGTAATAACATGCTGGACACTTGCTCCGAGGGCCCGCATTAAAAGCCTGCCGTGCTCTTAACAGCACGGAAAATGCGCTTAATAACGACATCAGTGTTTCCGCGCGGGCCAATTACCTTGATGAATGTGGAGTTCGGGACAGGGAGGAAATAGCTAGGTACACAGATGGGAGACAACGCTTATTGGGTTAGCGCCATGGGAGGTCATTTATAAGCCTGCTGCTACAAATGGGCTTGTTTGATTACCACATTAAGGAGAGGTCACACCACGTTCCTAGACGACCAAAAAGCCTGCATCCTGACGAGTGGGTGCGCAAATAACACCACTGGCCAAAAGTATGGAAGTAATCTTAAAAACGTGGCACTTTCACAAGCAATGAACATAACAAAACATACAGTGGTAAAAGTTTGGGTATCCCTAGTCAAATTACATGCTAAGTATAAATTACATGTTAAGTTTTTTTAAGCTTGCTCTGTGCAACATTTGACATGTAGTGTGAGTAATAGTGAGAGAGATTATGAAGGTGAAACTTCTCTGAATCGTGAAGTCTTTCTCATAACTCCTTCCCAGGTGTGCTGCTATGTGTTTTTGTATGCTTTGATCAGGTACATCCAGGGAATGCAATCAAACGAGTTATGCAAAAACAGGTTAAGTGGCACATAAATCATGTATCACAAGTCCATGTCTACAACTGCACCTCTCAATATTACAACTTGTCTCCATTCACCTTCCAAATGGATCTTTAATCACAGTCATAATAAAAGCCACCCAGATACCTGGATTTTAGATTTGTTGCTAACTTGATCAAAAATTGGTGCAATAGAATGGCCAGTTTTTGTTCTGGAAAAAACAGAGGGCCACAACTACCACATCATAGTCTCTGTCAGTAAATTCAGAGTTAATCTTGGAACTGTCATAATGTTGTTTCTGTAAATGCCAAGTGTAAAACACTGAATGACCTGAGAAGATAAAAATGATAGTTAAGTAAATAAGTAAGCAAATAAATAAATTAAGATTAAGTAACCCTTATTAGTCCCACAACGGGGAAATGTCACCTCCGCATTTAACCCATCCGTGAAGCGAAACACCACATACACTCTAGTGAGCACACACACTTGGGGGCAGTGAGCACATTTGCCCGGAGCGGGGGGTAGCCCAATCCGCAGCACCCGGGGAGCAGTTGGGGGTTAGGTGTCTTGCTCAAGGACACCTCAGTAATGTGCTGTCGACTCTGGGGATCGAACCGGTGACCTTCCGGTCACGAGGCTGGTTCCCTAACCTCCAGCCCATAATTTGTCCACTGTTGCCATCTTGAGTGAAAATTCACCACTAACGAATGAACAAAACAAATATTAACATTGATGACAAGGACAGTATGCAAATACCAGCTGTTTTAGCTATGCTTTGTACTTTGCCCATTTTTATGGATAACGGTATGTCACACAGTGTCAAAACCACATTAGCAAGTCTACTTGAAATGAATTAACTTTACATGGTTTAAACTAAATGAGTAATTACTTAGGCATGTAGGTTGTATGATGGTATTTGGTGAGGCACGAGCTTCTATTACTTAGCTACAAATTCTTCAGACTCAAGTGCAAAGCTAAAGAAGAAAACTTCCAACACTATGTCTTGGCTGACTTTTACTTTTACTTTGATTACAAAAACTGTTTGGGGGAAAAATTTCATTTACAACTGTTTGGGGGAAAAATTTCATTTTTCATCAGATAGGCTGGTGTAAATGAAATTTTTCCCCCAAACAGTTCTTGTAATCAAAGCCATTTGTGGCATCTGAATATTAAAATTCTATTTTCCATTGCAGGATTTAGAGCACACTTACAAACATGCATACGTTTTTCAGTTCTCTATGACATGCTCAAGGCCCGATGTCTTCTGAAAGCTGGTAATTGTCCACTGTCCAGCTTGTCCACTGTTGCCATCTTGAGTGAAAATTCACCACTAATGAATGAACAAAACAAATGCTAACATTGATGACAAGGACAGTATGCAAATAATAATCAGTATAATGAGTGAATTATCATAGCTTCAGAATTTTGGACTACACTTACTCCCTGTAGCTCCTCTGACTGAGGAATTTATCAAACTAACTCAAGCTGTACGATGTAGTAAAAGTGTTTTAAGAAATAGGATCACATAAGAAAAAAAACACAAAATCGCTTATTACACTATTTCCATTTTAAAACTGTTTTACTGTACAAGACTGTCAATTTTGTGATTCATGTTGTTAGGTTAGTTTTGGGCCTCTGGGACTGAGTCGATTCTTGAGTCTCCGTGAATTCGGTCAGAGTTGAGTCTCAAGTTTCTGGGGCTCTCGTCCGAGTTGAGTCCTGAATCTGTGGGGTACGAGTGCCAGGTTCAACATGGCTTCAATCAACAAGGCTTTCATTATAGGAAAATTTTCAGTCTGAAGGACAAAAACAAGAGCTACACATAGTAAATACAATGTTTAAGGGAAACAACTTGAGTATAGTCTGTAGATTGTATAACAAGTATACTCACTAGTTAGGATCCAGCGTAAAAAAAGTTTTACAGTAATGAGATCTGTAACTTACTATTATCTCAGCTAGACTAGCTCACAAAGTAAACTAATTAGCTTTTGTGCTAGCTAGCATACTAGCTATCCAAACTAACTGGTAGTCAAACGTTTCCAGCTGTGTTGAACTTTGTCCTGACCATCTTGTTATTTGACATGCTGCAGGTGGATACCGTTGTGGTGATCAGTATGCATGACTCAAATTTGGTGATTCTAATTTTATCAGCTGACTCCAATCCCTGTCTCTGCTACAGGGGACATTCAAAGTATGCTTTCTGAGTAATTTCTGTCATGATTGTAACGCAATGCAATGATGCCTCTGGGAAAACATACTCTGAACAAAGTTGAAACCACCTGAACTTAAATGAGCAACAACTGAAATATGACAAAGTTGTTAAAGTAAAATGGCCTCAGGCCTGTTGCTGCTATGTGCATGAGAGTGTGTGTGCCTGTGTGTGTATATGTGTTTCATTTTGGTAAGAGTGTAGTTAACATCACAAGACCTCTTACTACATTCTATTGTCTAAAGACTGTTGCTGACAATGCTCTTTCACCAAGTGTGTGTGCATGTCTGTGGTGACACATCAAACGTGTGACACATGTTCCTTTCATTATGATTCCTTAAGAAAAACCCACTAATAAAACTACCATCTGATCTGCCATTTCCTTTAATTAATGTCTGTGGAAAAAACAGGCTAATATTTTTTTTTAGAGGCTCACAGTGTGTTGGTGGTGGTTTGGGTGACGCTTTGGAACAATGAGATCGGCTACCTTTGGGTGGGATGTCCTGAGTCGAACACACTGGGGAGGTCTGCTTACATCTGCACACCAAGAGTTCCTATTAAACCACATGAAACACAGTCTTTGAATGTAAAGCTTGTAACATCTCCTGAGTCTGGGAGTCTGCGAGTCTGTGGTACTGGTTGGGATGGGAGTCCCCTCCTCTTTGGTCAGCACAATGCTCTACACCAGTGGTCTACAAGTATGAGCACATGGGCATATTGGTTACCTTCATATGTGGCACAAGAAAAAAAAAAAGCCTAATTTTTCCAGTTTTCATCATCAACATCCAGTGAGAGCAAAAGTGGCTTCCAATTTCTCAACTATTTCAGCTCTCTCTGTCTTGTCTTCATTCGTACAACTCAATGATTCTTGTTAAGATTTTGGTTCTCAAACAGGTTTTATCTCTTTTTTGCATTTGCTTGCTTGATTTATCTATAGTTCTCCTGACCAGTGTGGTCTGCCAAAGGGTCCTTCGGTGCTAACAATGGATACTGCTGAATCAGTGGGTGTTTTGCTTGTAAATTACACTTCTGAAGCAATGTAAATGAAATAAATACATTAAGCATTGCAGTAGCTTCAAAGTGTTTTATGAAGAGACCCATCAACGGGTCAATGTAACTTTAAAAGCTTTATAAAAACCAGAGAGCTACAGTCAGGGTCAATTATAGCAAGCATGGGCTTCAGCCTGGATGTATGGACACCATACAAACACACACACACACACACACACACACACACAAATATATATATACACTGACCAATCACTTAATTAGTAAGTCCAGTTCACCTACATTTCATGCAGTTATTTAATCAGCCAACCATTTGGCAGCAGTGCAGTGCACACAACTGTGCGGATACGGGCCAGCAGCTTCAAACAATTTTTATATCAACCATCAGAATAAAGAAAAAATTTGATCTCAGTGATTTTGACCATGGCATGATTGTTGGAGCCAGATGGGCTGGTTTAAGTATTTCTATAATGGCTGATGATTTGGGATTTCCATGTACAGCAGTCTGTAGAGTTTACTCAGAATGATGCAATGAAGAAAAAATATCCAGTAAGTGGCAGTTCTGGAATCACCAGACTGGTTTGAGCTGACAGAATGGTTACAGTAAGTCATATAATCACACTGTACTATTGTGGTGAGAAGAAAAAGCAGAACGTACAACACATTGAACCTTAAGGAGAACAAGCAACAACAGCAGAAGACCACATTGGGTTCCACTTCTGTCAGCCCAGAGCAAAAATTTGAGGCTGCAGAGGGCACAGGCTCACCAAAAACGCAGCCTGGTCTGATAAATCTCGATTTCTGCTGAGGCAAAAAGATGGTGGGGTGAGAACTTGATGGCAAGAGCATAAATTCATGGACCCAACATGACTTGTGTCAAAAGTCCAAGCTTGTGGAGGTCGTGCAAAGGTGTGAGGAATGTTTTCTTGCCATATTTTTAATCCATTGATTCCAATCAATGATGGAAAGAATGCAACAGCCAATTTGAGTATTGTTGCTGACCATATGCTTCCCTTCATGGTCTCAATTTACCAAATTTACACAAGTTGCCAGACTAAAGCTTAGTTTTAGAAGTCTTTACTAATATTAAAAAATGTTAAGTAAAAGCTTTTTTATCCAGCACTTTTTCTGTAAGATAAAAACTGAACAATGTGGGCTTATAAACATCAGTCATATAAGTGCAATAATATACTGTATATACTATAATAAGCTACAAATGAAAACACTGAAAACACGGAATCTGCTGAGATGACCACTCCTACAATGGCATATGTCCACTAAGACATATTTGGTTTAAATTTTCTAGGCTTCCAAAAGAGCCTATCAGGTCTCAGACTGAAACCTGCACCATTTACAAGAGAACATGGTATAAAGCTTATAGTATTAATGTTTAGTGTACAAATGTGACAAAACAAATGTTAATTAATGATAAAAGGCCCTTTGTCTGCCAGATGAGGATGAGGTTCAGGTTGTGCCCATTATAAAAATATTGTGTGGACTACCGGCCTACATGCTGATCATAAGAGAAGGAAGGGAGAAGGGGGTGGCAAACCCACTTAAACCCTGACTGGGTTGTTTGATGTGGCTGCAGTGGGCGGCTGGGTCCTAGTCTGACCAGATGCTGCCTATGCACACACACGCACTCTCGCAGCAAGGTGGCTGCTAAACAGCCTTCATAATTGGCATAATAAAACTGGACGCCGGTCTGTAACCAATTGTAAAGGAGGTCATTCTTGGCCTGCTGAGCTCTCTAAACCAGGTGGAGGTCCACTGTGCCATTAGCAGAGTAACAAATTACCCAACACCCTGACTGCCCTGCTCCTGGCTCCCCCCTCAGGCAGAGGAAAGAATGCAGCCAGGTATTAATTTACGAGCACACACAAGCCCGGTTCAAATGAAGAATGGTTGTAGAAAAGGGAAGAGTAAGGAACAGGGCAAATACAAACAGACAGGCCTCTTGGAATGGTCCCTGCTTGTTTGTATACGTCAGGGCTGCCAGATGAATGACCCCCCTCAGGCAGGCCAGAGCTTCAGGGGTAGAGGGGATGAACAGCTGGAGTATATCCGCCTGTAGGCCATCCTACCTGAACTGCACCAGGTGGGCCATCCCACTTCTTGAGGTGTCACAGGTAAAACAAACGTTTACTCTGGATGCAACATTGATGTAATAAGAGCAAAGCAATAGCAGCAGTAGGTCTGTCACATGATGAAATTTTAGCCGATTAGTGATCAGACAAACTACTGTAATTTATGACCAAACTGTTACCAATTGGGAGATTTCAGTACTTATTAGCTACATTAGCCTTGTAGCTCCAGTGTAAAACTAAAAAACAAACTTTGGACATAAAACTAGTGTAGCTGATTGACTAAATCTGGGGAAAGGGCATTTTTACTGTGTACAATTTATCATTTAAAATGTACATTCTGGTGTATTTGGCAGTCATGTAACAGTGATTGTTGATAGTTTATAATTAATGTTATCTTCAACTGCAAGCAAGCAGAGAGACGACAACTAGAAGAGAACTCCCTACTGAAGAAACAGTTTTCCTCAAAATAAAGATGCTAAAAAGAGGATAGATAAAACAGGGGTGTCCAATTTTATCTGCAAAGGGCCGGCACAGCTGTAGTTTTTTCAGGCATGCTCTTCTTATTTGGAACCCACCCACACCAGCACCCACACCAGCCCTTTGCTAATAAGATTGGACATTGGCGCCATAGAAGAACCACTAAGAACCTTTTAATGGATAGTTCTTTGAATTTTTTTTGTAAATGAGATGTGCAAGTCTGACAAGCAGTTGTTGTTCTTTACCCTCACACATTTCATTTACAAGTTCAAAGAACCTCTACATCATTTTAAGTTTCAAAGAACCTCCAAGAAGGTCTAAGCATAGCTAAGGGGTGACACCCAGACGTGTTCCAAGGTGTAATTCAGCAACATGACTAAGTGCAAAAGGAATTATAGAGCAATTATGAGGCTTTTGATATACTACAGTGAAGCTAATAAGTGTATTTATAGACACATTTGAGTTTTTCTCCATGACAGTGTTTATTTACACAAGCAGAGAGAGAAAAATGGAGGGGTAAGAGGTTGAAAATGGTCATAAGAGGGAGAGAGAGAATGAAGGAGAGAGAAAGAGAGCCTGAGGGAGAGAGGTTACAAGGTTCTGAGTGCTGCAGTTTGTCACAGGTGGGCGTTTGAGGGCCCATAAATCTCGGTGTGATCAGGAAGGGGCTTACTGCGAGGCAGGGACCGCTAACTCCACTTACACATGTCAGATGGGTGCACAGCACAGTGTTACTCTGGAAAACTTGCTGTTCTGTGAAACATACCTGTAAAACAATCACCTTTACACACATACACACACACACACGCACACACGTCTACTCTCACCTCTTACTTCCAACACATTCTCACATTCAGAAGCCTTGTGGGCATCATAGGAGCGATGCAATAACTGGCTTGATGAATGGCCCTGTCCTGACAGCAATAGTGGCACACTGGTGGCCCGCATCTGACCCCAGTCATGTGACCAGCCCCAGCACAGACTCCCACAATCCCCACCTGTCTTCAGGTGACAATGGGCGGGCAAATGGGGTCGACTAATTACAGGTCTGGGACCCCCAGCCTGCATGAACAGTGCTCCATTCAGTCTTTCATTGGCTTGCTACAAATAAGGCCTGTTCAGCGCACCAAGCTATAAGAACACAAGCATTCTTGTGTGATCTCATGATTCCATATGTCCAGAGGTTAAATTGGAATTTGGAAGATGGTGAAACTCGAGTACCCAATGAAGGCTGTGAATTAACTTTCATTGACTCAGCTAGCGAACCACCAAGCCTACAACATGCACGCACCAAGTCAACAAGCTTGTTAAGAGTTCTCATTAAACTAGAAATGTTTTCACATTTAAAAGTTACTGGGGTAACAGGTAATGATCAGGAGTTGAATTTGGAGGCCTGAAACTATACTTAATTGGGATGCCCTCACTTAAATTTACCATGAAGGCAGCATTAAACAGATGTCCAACATGTCCTTTACTTCTGGATTATGTAGAAAAGGCTATGTTGCCTCACTTTTGGATAGTAATAGCCATGCATGAGGGGCAGATTTCTATTCATTGCTGGAATCACACACAGTGCAATACACTATTGTAATATTTTCTAAAAACTGAACTGTAAAATCAACTAAAGATTACGTTTGCAGCTTTCCTGGTAATGTATCAACTAGTCTTCACAATTAAGGGAATATGCAAGAACGCCACATGTTTCTGATCTTATCAATTGCTTACCAGCAATTCGGTTCCAGGTTGTGTTCACACTTCACTACTGTATTGTATACTGTACTGTACTGCACACAGTTTTAAAAGTTATGCTGGATGGATTTATGATTAGTTCAAATGAAACAAGTCACTTTAAAGGTGCCAGACTGCCTTTTCACATCGAAACGACTCACTTTAACCCCTAGTCTGGTTTTCACTCCCCTTTTCCTTTTTTAAAACATTGCTCATTTTCTCCTGTTGTTTTTTTTCTTTCTCTTCTGTGACATCATGACCAGCACATGCGTTCTTTTTGAAACGTGTGAAGCCAGCCACCACAGAGGCCACGTAGCAACTCCATGCATTTAGCAAAACATGAAGTACGACAGATATTCTCTGTTAAACAGGTAATCAAAAGAAGGGGAAAACCCCGGTGAAAGCCACCACTCAGCCCACAGCCTGGTAAACACACAGACCAAATTAAACAAGCAATAAACCTAATTACAGCTCATCTGACAGTGACACGATAATTACTAAGGAGGGACATTGTTCCAAAGTCAAAACTTCAAACAAAGGGAACGGGTGGTAGAGGGAGTAAGGGGTAAAGTGAGACAGCTTGAAACATATGAGGAGGGGAGAAAGAACAGAATGGGAGAGAGACAGAGATCTTTTTTTTATCATCTACATCATCACCACCATCTGAGTCACATCCTTATTCTTTCTAATTATGTCTTAACAGTCCACGCCTGAGGACAGAATAGAAATGTTTCTGCATTCCTTTGTGTGGTAACCAGAGCCAGAAATGTATTTCAAAGAAGTACGGTAGGAATTAGAAAAATAGTAGGAATTGTTTCAGCTGGAATATGAACACGGAAAGGAAATAAACGTGGAGGAAGAGTCACAGCTTCTCACTGCCATTCTCCCACAAATCTCAGCAGCCAATCATAACAGAGTCATTGGAAACATGACAGGACATGCAGTGATACTTGAGGGGACAGCGAGATTGTGTAATTATCAAAGTAATTTATGTTTTTTGGTTTTAATCATGCGTAAAATGTGCCTTAATTTAGATTTACAGTGAAATTACACAAATTTCTGCAGATTCAATGGTTAAAATGTGAAAGTGTCATTCAATCATTGCATTACATTTAACTCATTTTGCAGTTTAGAATGGTGGTTATAGGAACCAGGGGTCTTGATGATCACAACTGAAGTATAGCCATTTTATTTACTATCCCAAATGAACCCATCTAAAAATAAATCAAATTTATTAGGCATTATTATCCACCAGTCAAGAAATGTCTTTTATGCAATAGAAATGCGATCAGTTTACTATCAACAATGTCTCAGGCACCAGGTGATGTATATAATACACTATAGGTGATCATTTTTTAGAAATGGCTTTTAGAGGCATTAAAACCTTCGCCTGGTTCATATCACCACCACTATGAACAGTTCTGACTCAGTTTACATAGAACAGAGCCACTCTGAATGACTTTGTGCACTTTGTGATTTACTTAATGAAAGACTGAGTGGAATGTGGCTTTTAATTCACCTGTTCTTAAGAAAGAAAGAAAGAAAGAAAGAAAGACAGGGGGAGAAGACACAGAGAGAAAAATAGAAAGAAAAAGAACCAGAGAATAGAGATGAAAAAGAGGAAGAGAAAGAAAGTGAGAGAGGCTAGTAGAGGGAGAAGAAATAAAACCTTGAGAAAAGATGAGAGATGAGAAAAGAGACAACAGAAGAAAGACAGAAAATGTCTTGAAATGAAAAAAAGGAAGACAAATGAAAAAGAAAAGAATGAGAGTAAGAGAGATAGGGAGAGAGAGAGAGAGAGAGAGAGAGAGAGAGAAGTAGGGAGTGGAGGGAGGCAAAAATCTGTATTAAGCAGAGCTATTGTGTGTGCGTTTAAAGTGTGTCAAGTATATGAACTCCAGCCTCACCTGCCCCTCCTGCTGTGTGGACATGGCTTTTGTTTCAGCCTATTAAGTAAATACTGTAATTAAAGCAGCGTGGCATTTAAAAGCCTGTGAACAGGCAGCAATTTGTTGAAAGGAGCAGGCAGGCCAAGCAGCCCTGCAGGCACTTCAGCAAGAAGGTAGAGAGAGCATTTGTTAAAGAGGAGGGAGGGGGTGAGAGAGAGCGTGTGTGTGAGAGAGAGATAGACAAGAGGGGAGAGAAGTGCTTTATACCGTTTGTGTGGCTTATTGAGAGGCCATGCAGCCTTAGCACTGATCTCTCAGACAGCCTGTTGGGCCTCCACTTCTCTAAGGCTCTGATTAAGGGTCAGCCAGAGATCTGGGCATCTTAGTGTCCAGCATGCTCTGTTATAGCCAACCTCAACAGCAGCTGCTGATCTCTATAAGATAAGGGTCCAGTGGTTTAACCCTTAAAGGTAGCAGTTATCACCAGTGATGACAAAGGCATGACGCATTTTGAATTTGATTATTACTCATAAGCTGAGAAACTCTGTTGAAAGTGTCTATGTCTAAATTTCCACATCACACCACAGTTATGTTAGGAGATATGATCTAACATACATGGAAAAATCCATGAACAGTTTTGTGGAAAGAAAAGCATTTCCATTTTTTTAATTGAAACCCAGAGAAAAGGTCCAACTACAAAAAGTAAATTGAATGTAAATGTACCACATTAAGTAAATATATTTTCTTAGTGCAACTATGTAATTGCATTTAAACACTATAGCAAGTGCTAGGGTCAAGTAAAAATATAATAATGTATTTACTACAATACTGTAGTAAAATGCAACAGAAATTCTTGTTATTGAGTTGAATTGAGAATTTCTCTAAGAGAGCTTGTTAGAGCTGCCTATGATGCTGGTGTGCCAACAAATATGATATCTCTAAAGGTGCCCTCTATTATCTGACACCAAAAACATTAGCACCAAATCCTTTAACACTCTGAAATCACAGGCTTATTACATATTAAGCCTTATTATTCAGTAACTACAAGGACTTCGATGCAAACTGGCTGAGCTGTTCTTAGTTAACAGAAGTGTGTAATAAAACTCTGAGCCTGGTCGTTTAAGGGGTTAAGTCTTGTAAGGTGTGAGATGGAATGGATCCCCACTCTGATGAAGAAAGAGCCTTAACCACACCTAAACAAGCCTAACTTGATTTTTTTTTTATTCAGAAACAGCTCTGTGATCTAATAAAGATTTCAAGGCAGCTGCTTTTGTACTACTATTGAATTGTTCATTTCCAGTTGGTACAGATTTATAAAACAGAAGTAATGTTTAGTGATACTGCTTTTTTCCATGAAGTAATAACACAGGTAATACCATTCAAATCTCAGTGACGCAATGATTCATATTTAATGGATTACGTTTGCTACTCTAATAATGACTACAGCAAAATGACAACAATAACCACAAATGCACACAGTGAAACATAAGTGCAATAACTTGGTGCTAGTGGTTACAAGAACTGTACAAAAGTCAGAGACCGTCCTTCACTTAAATTAAATAAGTGTTCCAGTCCAAATGGCCAATACTAACAAGTTATTCATTTTCAGCGGATATTTCTAAGGAGGATCAGGTATAACACAACCCATTTGCATAAGGAAGGGGATAGCTGAAATAGATGATTACCACCAAAACTGTCACTATCAGATAAACAGTACTTAAAGCTTTCATCTTTGAGGAGGGAGCTTTAGTCTTTATTCAAATGTGAAAAAAAACAACAAGTGTTTCTGTCCATCCTTCCACTGCGAGAAGACAACTCAACACTACAAGTCTGAAACACTTTATTTGGATAGTCCACTCTAGATGCGTTCTTGATCCTTCATTTACTTTCAAGTTACATTCAACTAAATATCTACTAAAGTGACCGTAATTGGCTTTAACTCCAAACCCGGCTCTAATCCTAGCCCTAACCTTAACCTTAACCCAAATCCTAAACCCAATCCTCACCCTGGTTCTAGTCCTAACCCTAACCCCACAACTGTTTAGAGTCAACTGCGTTTAACAGATAGTTTGTTAACAATTTGAACATCTGTATATAATCTATAGGGCACTATAGTGGCCTATCCAAATAAAGTGAGACCCTAAGAAAAAGACCAAAAACATAAACAATTGCAAATCTAATAAAGAAGCTGCTGGTGTTCACAGAACAATGGACTGACCACCCCAGAGCCCAGACTTTAGCATTGAATG
Source organism: Pygocentrus nattereri (assembly GCF_015220715.1). NCBI lineage: Eukaryota > Metazoa > Chordata > Actinopteri > Characiformes > Serrasalmidae > Pygocentrus > Pygocentrus nattereri. The sequence continues at coordinate 13,978,629 of NC_051235.1, forward strand.
TGATTGGGATTAGTTTGATTGTGAGAAGCAGAAAATGCAACCAACTTCTAGGACTGAACTTCAGAGGAGTGGAAAAACATTCCTGAATATTTCTTTGAAAAAATTGAAAGCAAGCATACCTGAAAAGAAGTGAGGATGCAATAAATCCACTCTAAATACAGATTTTTTACATATTTTTGAGGCTTCTGTGTAATTATATATTAAAACATATTTTTTTCTGATTATCTTGGATGTATTGACTGGAAATTAAATAATTAATGGTGGCACATTAAATATGTACTAAAAATGTATATCCTAACAGCCACAATAACTCCAGATCGCTAAGAGTTGATTTGGAAATGGAAAATCATATAGTTTTCTTAGGGAACGGTAATAAAAACTCCTTTCTTAAATTTGTCACACACATCGGTTTGAACACTCCTAACATGGCAATTGTTCTTGCTAAGGACTCTCTTACATTTATGTATTTCCATTTAGGTTCTATTGTCCTTTTAGGGCTTTAGCTATAAGGCCAATGCAATAATATAAAGCGTTCTGTAATCCTGTATTATGTCAGTGTGTTTAAGTGTTGACATTATTTTAGTGTGTAGACAAAGGGCTGGGTGGATCACAGAGCAAATTGTTATATTTTAATACAAAAGGGTGTGATAAACCCATTCTTCATGGCACAAAGACACGCAGTTTGATATTGTCAGCCAAATGTTTGTACACCCATTAAAGTGATCCTGAGGCATTTCACCACTGTTTGCACACACCAACAGCTTTGTGCTTCTATACCTCACATACGCCCTTTAACACACACACACACACACACACACACACACACACACACACACACACTGTCCTCTCTCTCTTTCTCACACTGTTCAGTATTAATCCACTAGCATTTTGAACGAGTGTAGAGAGGAAGATGTCTAGAAAGCAGGGAGGCCTCTTGTCCTTGGGAGCCCTAAACAGGACTTTTTGGGGGGTGTTCCATCTTACTAGCTGATGTACTGTAATGTCAGGGTGTAAATAATAACAACCAGCATAAACATTCTAAATCATATACATTTAGAAGAACTGGCTAACTGTGGATTGTGGTTAGTTGTGGCTAATTATTGCTGATGGCTGGATGATGGTTCGGGACTCTAATAATTACTATTTAAATTACAGATAATCACAATCGGAGTGTCTAAATCTGGATTAACCACAGCCTGAGTATCTAAAACAGAATTAACCACAGCCTGAGTATCTAAAACAGAATTAACCACAGCCTGAGTATCTAAAACAGAATTAACCACAGCCTGAGTGTTTATACCTAGAATAATCACAGTCTGAGTGTCTAAGCCTGGATTCATCACAGCCCTAGTGTCTAAACCTGATTAATCACAGCCAGAGTATATCAACCTGGTTTAACAGAGAAAGTCATTACCGCTGTTGTAAAATAAGTTAACTGTGTCTGTGTTTAGGTTTTGTGAAGCTGAAAGCCTCTTTAGGTTGAACTGGCTTCATTAGACAGACTCCAGATCAACTATTTCTTGTTGTCCAACCAGAAGCCAAAACAAATGTCGATGTTAACACCAGAAAAAACAAACACAGCTTAAGCTTTTTTCTTCTCTTTTTCCTTGGCATCTTTCAGCTTCAGGTGTGTGTTCTTTTCTGAGACGTGATTAACCAGTTGCTCTTTTACAGTAATAACCCAGAAGATGCTAGAGGGTTCCCTGGTGGCTGCAGGGCCCTAAACAGCTGCTTATGTCACTTATCACATTGTTATTGGATGAATTATACAGCTGTCACTCAACAACTCTGGCAGAAACCTCTAATGGCACAGGTAGATGTGCATGTGCCTGACAGGTTTTATAGTTAGCTATAATGGCTTCATTGATAATGAAAAGGTGCTAACTTGCTAATTCTGGCCAAGGGTCCCTGGGAAGTGAAATCAGGACGAGGATGAGAGACTGGGCCTTACACCAGCACTGCTAGAGAGACATATAAAAACAAGAAGTGGGCTCTCTTAGGACCCCAAACACACCCACAACAATATCAACATGTCACAAAGCACTATTCCCCTCCACCACCACCAGCCAGTCCTGTCCAGCAGGGAGTCAGCCCTCCTCAGGCCCACACAGCCTGCTGGCCACCTCTGTCCCACTCTGCCTGACCAATGCCCACCACTGTAACAGACAGAAAATCATTCGGCTGCTTGCTGGCATGAATATTTTATGGGGCGAGAAGGCTTCTGCCTATGGTCAAACACAACACAGCGTGTGTGCCTAGCATTCACCAAGCTTTGAACGGCTACATTAAAATCTAACCAAAAGCATAAATAACCTGTTTTTTTTACTAGAACATGTAAGGTCTTGGACAGCCTCATAACCAGACCTACATTATTACTATTAATTCCCTGGTCTGTCAAATTATTTAACCCGACTGCAATTATTTTCCACAGTAAGATATAAGCTTTTATAATCATATGTTTGCATCACAACAAAAAGTATGTAAAGGGCTCATATCATAAATTTATATATATATATATATATATATATATATATATATATATATATATATATATATACATATATATATATATATATATATATATACACATTAGTAACTAGTAACTCTTTTAGAGCCTTAAAAACTAACAAAATAAATAAACTAATAAACACTTGAATTACTGAAATTAAATGTGCTAATGGGTCCAGTGAATTTGTATTATTTAAATGTACTTTTAAGAATATTATATTTTTAAGAATGATTTATAATATACTTCAGAAGTATAGTATCTTGCCTTATAATTAATTTCAGTCAGCATATAATATATTTTTTGTATTTTCACATTTTAACCCTTGTTGTTTTTTGTTTTAGTTACTGCAAAAATCTAAATCACAGATAATTACAAGCACTCCTAAAACAGTTGGTCCAACATATTCATTTCTTAATGCAAAACCGCTCTCATCATGGCTTAATTATGGACAAAACTCAAATAAAGCTACGAGAAAACAGATTTAATCTGTTATTCTAGCACTTTGAGATTTGCTTAAAGTGTAAAGTGAGTTACAAATAAATTTCACTACTATTATCATTATTCCTTCAGCAACCTCAACAGAGCAAATACACCTTTATTCATAGTAGCATAAAAGACAAAGAGCATCACTCAGTATCATCACTGATGGCAAGAGAGACTCTCATGTTACAGCATTTTGTGTTCCAAAGCTTCTGTTATGAGTAATGGGGCTTAATTTCTGGTCTTGAGAGAAACACATTAGTCAAGCTTTGGCTCTCAGCCATCATAAACAGTATGCGATGTGCTGTCATAAGAAGAAAAAAAGAAAAACAAACAGAGAGAGCACAATACTTTTTCTGTCAGACAATCAAAACAAGTTTCCGATTCATTTCATCCAGAACTGGAATGCTTTATGGGTACGCTGCGTGTGAAAGATCTGACACATTCTGGTGGTATCTGGGTTTCTGCATGCATGTAACACCTGTTCAAAGCTGCGCAGCCAACCCATAATACCAGGTGAGTCTTTGATCATGGTGGACACTTTAATTAAAAAATAATAATAAAAAAAAACAAAACAAATAAATATCTATAGTAGCACTGATCTCAACAGTGCCTTAACTGCACACATAAAACTATGACATCTTAGGCTGTGCTTGGGTACTAAATGCAAATTAGCTAAATTAATTAATTTAAAGAAATTACAATTGTTGATTTTGATAAAACAAGAAAGATCATTAAACTACACACCTTCTAAACAAGGGCACACAGTGTCATTGACGTGAAGCATCATTCTTATTAAGCATCAAAAGTGATTTAACTGCTAATGGTGCCCATAATGGAGAACTTTCAGCCTGCTAAACATGAATGACTGAGTTACAAGCTAGTTCTATACATACAATATATATATCAGGTAGTGCAACCATGTAAGTGTTGGCTCTATTGGCTAGAAGACTGCAAGTTTTATCCCTAGCAATTCCACATCCATCAATAGCTGAGAGTCCAAAAGAGTATAAGTGGTCTGATTCACTCTTTCTGGGTTGAAAGAATGGCCCTCCTCTCCCCACACCACTAGCATGATCCTATTCTGTTAGCTGATGCAAAAGAGTTGGTAGTTTGTGTTGTCTTCCAATCATGTTGAGCTGTCCACTGATATTGGGACAGACCCAGCACTGCAGTTATAAAGGCCCAGCAGTGCTTGTATTTCCTGTGATAACTCAAGAAATTCGGGCTGCCACAAGCACTGCTTGTGTAGTTCTACACTACCATAATAGATTTCATCATCACATCCTCCATTTCCATCTGGTTTGGCTCAGCATCTTAGCACACCAAGTGTAAGTCGCAGTGATATGACAGTGTTATGTGCAGAGAAAAGCATCAGCGTTCAGCACTCCACCTTCAAAGGCTTTTGCTCATCTAGGATAAGGAACAGGCTGGGAAAAATTATGGCTCACACCTTGGTCACTTTCTCTTCCACCAGGTTCCATCTCAGCGGAGCAACATTTCTGTTGGTCCAGTCATCTTGTGCTGCTGTGTTCAAATGACGCAGAAAAATACGACAAGTTGACAAAAATGGAGATACATGTTTTTCTTTGGACAGCGACTATATGCTAGTCCTTACTCACCTAGCTTGTTAGCATTGTTTGTTAATACAAGACCTAGCTTAGCCACTTTAAAGAATGGGTAAAAATCCCTCTCCCTCCTTCAAAAATAAGAATAGTACCAAAAGCTCATTTTTGATTTTGAACTTGCAAAAATTGCTACAATTGTAATATCTAAGACAGTAACCATACAGAAGAAAGCAAAACATTTTGGGGCATACCTATTAGTTCAGTCATCATGAATTTTTCACACAAGCTAAAGGACAGTTGCTGCCTCCAAATGAGGCGGAAAATAAAAGTTCAAATTTGGAGCTAAACAGAAAGAGAAAACAGATTTAAGCCCATTCATGCCCAATGACCTTGAAATATGTCAAACATTTAAACGTGACATCACTCTTCCTGAGCACTCTGGAACATGAATCAGTGAATCATGAGTTTTCCTTTTGGGACAAGCACCACGCTCTGTAAAACAAAGGCACTAATGCGGCTAAATCGTTAGCTAACATGGAGGCTCGGGTGCCTTTGTTTGGTATTAAGCTGGAAGATCCTGTGCTAGGCCTTGTATCCTGCTTAGCCGGATGCTCCTCTTGTCTCTGGAGAACGGAATGATTTATGACTAATCACTTTCACACGGTGCGGCTCTGACTTGCCTGAGTGGAGTGTACTTTATTAGCAGGTGACTTATGCAGCCTAGAACACAGGCAAGTTACAGCATATACAGAAGGCATTCGCAGTAGCAGGTAGAGGAAGGTTTGCCTGAGTGCAATTGCACCCCCTACAGCTGGGAAGAAACATACAAAGTAGGGCATTACATGAAAGCACCTGTGTATTCTTCATATTTAAAAGGTGAGATTCCTCAGCCAGGACATACCTAGTTTCCGAAGTTGGTTTCTTTAGTTTAGTTTGCTTCAAGATTAATGTAGCAAACAAGCAAAGTAATCTCATTCCTAAACAATTAGCAGTGGTCTAAAGGCCTAAATCATCACATGCATGCCTAAAATTGATAAGTAATCACAAACAGATATGCTGATGTGGTCCCTGGCTTTGCTATTGTCTCTAGAAAAGGACAGTAGTATGTTGTATAAACGGTTCAAAATGGCAGTAGCAGCCACCGTGAAGCCTACATTTTGCTTGTATATGTTTTATAAATAAAAATAGTAGAGAATGGCATCGGTTGTCACAATGTTAACTTCTGGGTCAGTCGGGAAAATTCACAAAGACATAAAAATAGCAAACATATAAACATAACAAAAAAAAACAAAAGCAACATAAAAAGTAACAAAAAAAAGGTAATAAAAATGAGAGCCCTCTTGACCACCATTTATCTGTTTTGTCAAGTGTTTTGTGTTAAAATAACAAAAGTGTATCCCTGAATAAATACAATACCGATAATTAAAATATATTAAATCATTATTAATGTATATTTTTTAACATGTACTTCCATTCCCATAAGATGTGAAATGACCGGCTGTTGGTTTTTTTTTTTTGGCCACAGTGTTCAGCTTTCATTTACTGCTAGTTTGATTATCCTAATGTATGATACGCCTGGGATTTAAGGCAGAGAGTGAAAAAAGTGTGCCAACCAACCAAGTCAAGATAAAATTATTATTTATTTAAATTATTATTTATTATAAAATATTATTTATATAGCGCTTTTTACAACAGGCGTTATCACAAAGCAGCTTATCAGGAAAACCTGGGTCCAAGCCCCCATGAGCAAGCCAATGGCGACAACAGCAAGAGCAAGAGAAAGAAACCTTGAGAGGAACCAAGACTCAAAGAACCCATCCTCCTCCTAACCCCTGGTCAACACTGGATAGAGCCCTGCTCCAGCCGATGTCATAGAGTGTCAGAAAGAACATAAGCAAGTCTAACTGAAATCATTTAACAACTCATCAAGGTTTGACTATGAGAAAGTTCAACAGATCTCTACGTAAGGTGAATGTGAGGATGCTGTGTTTAGGCAATCAGGCAAGAGTAGACTGGTCCTCACCATGAATTCCAAACATCAAAGTCTGTCTGAGGGTTCGAGAGCAGAAAAAAATGGTTATTCATTCCAGGCTGCGTAAAAAAAAAAAAAAAGAGCACAGACTACCATCAATCACATACAAACAACCCTACGTCTAATTCATGAAACTTTCGCACAGCATGGAAACAAGTTGTGGTTTGAGCTTGAATGATGAACCAGCTACTGTGCATGAAATCAAGCATCATCCCACCAATGCTGATGACTGATGCATTCCAAAAACGATAAAAGCCAAGGCCTTTCCTTTATCTCCCTCTGTGCAACATTAAAACAAATAAGACACAGTGCACAGTGTTTCAGATTGCTTACTGACCCAGATACGGTTCTGTAATTTCCATGAAAGTAACATCACTAAAAGAGAAATCCACGAAGCAGGGTGTGGTCAGAAAGAGTGCAAGTGGACACGTAACATTAGACTGGGTTATTACTTAGTAAATGGCAAATTGAAGAGTGGCAGTCAGTCACAGAAGTCTAAGACAAGTAGACATGTTCACAGAGCGCTCATGTCTGATCTGATAATTGTCTGGTGTAACTGATTTAGACATATGACTACCTCCCTCTCCTCCACACAACAGACAGAGGTTATTTAGCACACAGCTAACCTGGTGCAGTCAGTTGAGTGGACTGGATCAATACAGTGGTTGGGGAGGAGAGCTGCACCTGTGTGCATGGCGGAGGGGAGAGGCTCCAGGGTCTCCCCATGGCCTCGTGCCCCTGGCCCTCTCCTGAGGCTACTGCCTGGCTGCCTGTCCTGTTTCTCTTATCACTTCTGCCTGAACTAACACCACACATATCCAGACACAGTTGTCAAAACCGACATCTTAATGTTTCATCTTCATCAGCTCTCCTGTAGTACAAGCTCTCGGCACAGAAGTGGAGCAGGAGACACAAAGGTATGAGACACACATACACATCTCATCCCACGAGATACCTCAGTGCAAGGTTCAGGCCCTGTTCACAACACTGTACAGATACAAATGGCTTGCCTGTGTAGCTCTGAGGGCCTCCTGTACCCTTTCTCTCTCACTTTTCACTGACAGCACTAAAGGACAGGTGCAGGAATGTGCAGTGGGTGGATTTAATGCTCCAAAAAGCACAAGGCCCACTGCTACCTACTTACCTTCAATCAGAGCTAACATCAGAGGACAGAGGAGGCAGAGAGGCAGAGAGAGAGAGACAAAGAGACAGAGGAGAGAGAGACAGATGGTGTATGTTTAAACCATACACCAATGGGACCATTGCAAACAGCACATGCACTGACACACCAGTACAGAAAGGTGAAACACACACACACACACACAAACTCACAGGGACACAAGATTACCTGCCAAGAGCCCATTTTGCACTCTCACTCTGCCTCTCTCTCTCTCTCTCTCTCTCTCTCTCTCTCTTTCTGTTATCTCTCATTCTCTCTTTTCTATGCTTACTCTGTACAGCTCCTCCAACATGATGACCCAAACTATGTCATTGTGCTAGAAGCTTCAAGAAAAAAGACTCCACAGAAAATGCACTTGTTTACTTTATAAGGCTATATAATGTTCTACATTGTTCATATGATCTACACTGTCCATTCTGATAAACAGCAACACACTAGGAAGTGCAGGAGGTGATGGTGATATAGCTCCAGTTGTTTAATTGCACCAGTGAATGATGCTGTGATGAATAAAGTAAGATTAAACATCCTTGCTATTAAACTGTATTTAGCTTGCTTCAAAGGCTATCTACTGTTTCTCTCATTATTATTATTATTAATCAATATGTTTGTCCATAACAACCACAGTTACTTACGTAACTTACTTTAATACTACATTTTTATAATTACCATTAAGACTAGTACTTTACATCTTCAGTCTGTTTCTCTGTCTAGTGTTATCCATTGTAAAAGCAGACACATGCTATCTTTCTACAGACAGTCGAAAACAGGGGTCTCAAAACACAAGCCCATGGGCCACATCTGACCCATAACATATTTACAATTTATACATAAATCTGCTGCACAAATCTACTTTTTTCCCCATTTTTTTGCAGCCATATAGTTCCATCTAATGGGCAGATTTGCTTCACCCGATAGACACTGTGGCTGGTTACCCAACATATGCTTTACAAAATCAGCTTAGACTGAGGCTCACAGTGTTAAAAGCAAAAGCAGAGCAAGGCACGCGAGAGAAACTATATAAAAACCTGCCCAGCATGCAAGCAACACCGCACACTGATTGGGCATGACTGTAATTTAGCTCTAACTAACTTACCTATTATTGTAATTTAGCCCAATAGATAGTCAAATCTGCCTTCATGGATTCCCTCAGGACACAGTGGTAGATACAGAATAAAGAAACGAGTTGAATAAGTGAAATGAAAGTGCTGTAGGCAGGAGACTGAGACAGGCTACTTTAGTTCTGGTTGTATTCAATATACCATGCTAATTTCACCCAATCACCCAAAATACTAAATTAACCCAATCCAGTAAAGCTATGGGTGGGACACTGAGCCAGGAGACTTTCCATTGGTCATGGATGCGTTATGTGCAAGCATCTCATTAAAGCTTTATATCAGCATGAAAACAAGGTAAAATGCCAATTCTGATCACTGGTGAAACAAATATTGAATACTATTATTAGCCGGCCTGATAATCAATAGTTCCATAATTACAATATACCAAAAAATCTATAATAATCACAAACTTCAAATATCAAACAAACCTTACAAAGTTATTATTAATAATAATAATAAAATACTGCTTAAAGAAAAAGAGTAAGTACATATCACTGGATAAAAAGAATGTCTAGAAATAAGTTAAATAATCATATAAGTTTATTCTCAAATGAGGAATACTAACTATGTTGACTAGATGATTTCACTTGTCAAGACATGCCAAGTGAAAGGAGGAGGCCCATGAGCAAGGAGAAGATTTGCCGTTCAACTAATCTGCACTGCAGAAACAAAGTGGAGCAGGAGAAGAAGTAGGATGCAGAGAGAGGGAAAGAGGAGAGAGAGAATTGAGAGCAAACATGTGGAAGAGTGAGACTCAGAGGGAGGAAGACAGAGGAGCACTTCCGCTGAACTCCTCAGGCATTCATATGGTAATGCTGCCTGCTTCCTATGCTTACTGTCAACAGGATCTTGCTAAGGCATATAGCCTCCAGCAGTGCCCGCGGAACCTGCAGCAGCATGCTGTCACACACACACCCCAATGTGTCTAAACACACATATGCATCAAGCTGTCTGTATAACTGCACACACACGGTCTCACTTTGTACACACATACACAAACAGCGGTTAGAAATGGGCCAGAACGCACCGGTCCATCGTTTGGGGTGTAAAAGTCAGGATAGAGCACCATTCGGGCTCAGATTTTAAAAAATAGGCAATGAGTTTGTAGAGAAAACCACAGATGCTTGTTTTACACTGTTAGTTGTATACTAAAGCATGTGCCTGGACTGAAGTGGTGCTGAACACACCCCAAGTCCAGCCTACAGCCTGTTCAGCCAAAGGAAAGTTCACTGTGTGTTAGATAGCAAAATATGCTAAACCATCACCAAATGAACACTGGACATTTCTAATCTCCTTGCTAAGTAGATCACATTGTATAGAAGCACGTGTCAACATAGTGGTTGTTTTGACAAGAATTTGATGAGTCCTTGTATTCTGCCTTGATGAAATCCTTCCATTAAGCTTTAGCAGATGTTTTTATGAGGTGCTGTTCATTAAACTTTTAGAACTTGGCCATTCCTCTTAGTTTATAAACCAGTTCAGGTACACTTTTCCAAATATATATTCCCTTTTCCAGACTGTTCTCAATACACTTTCATTCTCATTCCTTTTTCAACTTTGTCATTTTTTTCTTATCAGGTCATTGACTTATTTGAACCTAAAACAAGGTTAAAAAAAGTGTGTGAGCCAAATACGTGATTACACTGCACTTATTATATGCTATTTAGGATGTATTTGCATGAATGTTCTTAGTAAATAATCTGCTTAATTGACTACTTCTATCAAAATAAAGTGTTGGTTGACTGTTTGGAATTGGTGCCTCTCTTAGTAAATCTGCTCTAAAGCTAGAAACAAATCTGAATATGACAGAATTACTGATGTTACATTCCCTGCTCTGTATAGATGTACACCTCCAAAACTCTGAAAAAAAATATTTTATATAGGTAAACCATATGGGTTGACACCTATGCATGCACATAAGCATACACAGTCACAAACATACAGCACCAATCTGTTTCTGTTACAAACACACACAAATCTGTCTATATTTACAATTTAGTTCCTGATTAAGGCACATGAGCATCATACAAGCCAGTCTTCCTCTGTCTGCTTCTGTTGCTGCTACTGTTTCAGACACCTCCACACACTCCAGTCTGAGTGCCACACTCACTGCATCACACAGTTAATAAGGGCGATTATGTAGCACAATCCACACATTCAGTTTCAGTGTCAAGGAACATGCTTTTGCCCCAAAACATCAGATGTAGGATGTGTGTGCTGTAAACTGCAGCTAGAGGTATGTTCTGACAGTCAATCACTGAAGCTAATGAGGGCTGTTCTAAATGTAAGCTGCCCATCAAAAAATCAGTTGAATCAACATTGTACCACAGCAAAGAACTTTTTGGATGTCTCCAAAAATGCTGCATTGATACAACAGGGCACATCCCAAGAGTTACACTATGTGTCCAAAGGTTTGTAGACACCTGCTTATCCTACACTTCTTCTGAACTCAATTTTATAAGGAGCTATTCCCTCCTTTGCTGCTGTAACAGCCTGCACTCATCTGGGAAGGCTTTACAGTACATGTTGCAACATTGCTGTGAGAATTTGAGTAAATTGATCCACCATAGCATTAGGGATGTCAGGTATAGATGTTGGAAGATTAGTTCTGGATCACAATCGCCACTCCAACTCAAGCTCCATCACTCCAGACAACACTGTTCCACATCTCCACAGCCCAATGCTTCATACTGTTGTCAATGCTTGGCACTGGGCATGGTGTCCTAAGGTTGATGTGTAGCTGCTCCTAAGTGTCCTGTTCTATTGGCAATGCTTTCTATGGAGATCAAACACATGTCAGAAATGGGTGTAATGAGTCCTTAAAATAATTATCAGTGAATTTATTAGTGAATTCACTCCTTAGTAAGGATCTGTTTTGTCACCAGTAGCACAACTTTCTTTTGTTTTGGTTCAGTCTGTTTTGCTTGTATTTATTGCCATTCAAATAAGCTGCTTCCATCACTAACTGGATGCAAGTCCACCAAGAAGTACAGCATTATGTTTGTTTACAATAAAGATAACATTTCAGTATATTCACATACTAAGCTGCACTGAATCAAATTAAACAGGAATAACTACACTCCCTTTATAAGAAAACCCAGTTGGTTTCCATGGAGTTCTGTAAGTACAGACAATATTCATGACATGATATTCATTATTTATCACGATACCAAAATTTACTATAACAGCAACATCATCATATTGCCCACCACTAAAGTGATTATGACCAAACAGCTGTTTTTATGTTAATGAAACTTTCACATGTATTTTTTTACTTAATTGAAAAGTAACAGTGCAAATGAAATTGAAAAATTATTTAAAAATTTAAGTGTTCTCAAATAGTTCATGGGGAGCATGCTGTCACAGTCCAAAACAAATATGTATCACCATCTTTATCTCATTTTATTTTTCTATATCAACTACACACAGCAGGCAATGGGCATTTACACCATGTGAAGGTTTTATGATGAATGCACAAATAGAGATGTAGAGACTCCAAATGTACATGAAATAAAGTTTCTTTACATTAACTTTCATTAAAAGTATATAATGTTTTTACCTTCTCCTGTAAAGTTACTGTTACTATTTTAAAGACAGCAGTAACATAAAGAAGCCTGGATCTTGCACCAGTAATACAAAGTTTGAGATATTCGCATACACCTCTCTCTCTCTTTCTCTCTTTCTCTGAGGTGCCACAGAGAGTTCGATCTGGCATCGGGTTCAGTTCAGTCCCTTAAACACATGTAGCTGGCACAAACACATTATCTGCGACACTCTGAGAAACAAAGTGGAGCCTGGTAATTCCGAGCCGAACACGGATGTAAACAACTTCATCTTCTGTTGCGTGCATGCAACAGTATGATAGTGCTGATCAGGGAGAGAGCCGAGGAAAGAGTGTAATTAACAAAGAGCACAGCAAACAGGAGAAAGAGAAAGGAGGAGAGAGAGAGAGAGAGAGAGAGAGAGAGAGAGAGAATATGTGACACTTGTCCTTTTCTCCCTTCAAACAAACGTTTCCATCGGGATGGTGCTTTTGTCTGGGCCACGGCTGACGCTGAATGCCTTATTTACAGTTTTTAATTGCTCTGTTGATCAGCGGCCGTGAAATAAATAAACTGGGTAATAATCGGCCCCCACAATAGATTTGTTAGTCTCACTGACATGCGGAATAAAATACCGAACGGCGCACTGGGAAATCTGACAGTGGCTTATGAAAAAGCAGAGACGGGCAGATTTAGCTGAAACATTCCGGATGCAAATTACAGAGCCTTATTTTCATTTAGCTTCCCGAGAGGGGAACTAATGTTGTGGGATGTGGGTTCTTAGGGGAATCTTCTGGACCGAGCACTGTTCGCTTTCAATGCGGCACATGCTCGCCTCATCCAGACCACCATGATGATTAGAGACGTTTCTGGGGTTGCAAGGATGCTAAAAAAAATTGCCATTTGGCAAGCAGTATAAACTATCCATATATAACAAAAGTGGTGAAGGGAAAGCAAATATATATATATATATACACATTGTCAAGTGAAGAGAGTTTTCACGGATAACAAATGACTTTTCATACAAAAAACCTTTAAGGTGATACACTGTACTTAACCTAGCAAATCAATGATCTCACTTAATTAAGTGTGCCACTTGCCTTGTTTTATATCATTGCTGTACTATGCTTACTGTTGTTTGTGTAATCTTAGTTTCTTATTTAAGTGATTTCTTCTATGTCTTCTGTTGTTTAATTAGTTTGTTGTTAGCTGTCTGACTTCTCTTAACATATAGTACCTGTCAAAAGAGGAAGAGAAAGGGCTACTAATACCAATTGATAACAAGGTGGGGACTAGAGAGAAGAAATGCAAGTAGACTGGAAAGAGTGGGCCAGGAAACGGAATCAGTGAGAGATATATGGTTTAGAACAGCGCTGGAGCCCCCCTGCCCTGCACATTTCACTGCTTTCAAAGTGAATTCAACTTCTGGTTTACAATATCTACATACTGTAGTCATTAAAATGCAAACAGAGTCATTCAGACTGATTTGAAGTGAAATGCTCCATTCTAGAGAAACTTACTGAGTTAGAAATGTTCACAATAGTGGTTATGGGAACCAGACATGTGAAGTGTTTAATGCCTCTAAAAGCTATATCACAGAAAGGAACTACAGGACATGATTATAAAGATGCTGTCTGATGCCTGAGGCGATCGTTTTGTGATGAGATTGTAAGGTGTTATAAGGCAAAACAGAAAAAGAAAACACTTTGTTGACAAACCTCTATTTTCCACTATCAGCATTACATACACACATGCAATTCAACTGTGGTCTTGGATTTTAAATAAAATGGCTATTTCCAGTGTAGACTTCATGACCCCTGGGTCCTATCATGACCACTGTAAAGAAATCAGAGTCTGTGATTTTCTAAACAATGAACCATTTCTCATTAAACCACTCTCAAACACTTTCTTTAATAGAAGTAATAGAACTATGCCATGGATTTATAATTCCTATAATAATAGCTCAATCATTTTCATACTGATGTTCACTTATGTTTCTGCTTCACTAAGTGGGTGAGCTGCTGTCATACCCACACACACTGATGAACTAGTTTCGTTCTGTTCCACACAGCCCTACAGCATCCACACAAGAGCATTACACATTAACTCATGTGCTTACATATGTAAATCTATTCCACATCAAAGGTAACTTCCACTTAAACAGGTCAAACCTTATACCATTAGTATGTTTTATGAAAAACGGTACGGGAAGGGAGCACTCTGGGGAAAGAAGGGGAAAAATCCCTATAAAAAATTAAAAAGCCAATCAGGTGGCAATTATTCCCTTTAATCTCCCGAAGGGAGCCAATGGGCAAAGAGCCTCGGGTGGGTCGAGGCTGGCAGGGATCCTGCCATTGGCTGCTGGCGCTGCCTGAGCCAAAGCAAACACTTCATCAACATTACGCTCAACTCCCAGTGAAAGTGCATAGCAAACTGGAACTAGCTGAACTACAAAAGTTTTCTCCTCTTTATTGGATCCAATAGAAGAACAACAATAATGAGAGACACAGACAAATGGATTACACCAGTGGCTTGTAGACCACATTTTTTTTCTTCTTTGCTAGTTCCATGCTACTTGCTCTTGCAATAGCACTAGAACATAAAACCAATTCTGAACATTTCAAGAATTAGGGCCTTTATACACCTAGCACAATTTTTTCGCATGGCAAAACTGTGACATTATACTTTTTCTAATTATACTTTAAATTAAAATAATCAGAGTCTCCAAAAGCAGCACAATCTCCAAAAAACAGGGCGACAAAGAATAAGAATGCCAAAAGGATCAGAATCCCTGAAAGCAACCACAAATGGGCTATAAACATCTGAGTTATAGCCTATGTTAAAGCCAAAGTTTGAGTTTCTAAATGAAGCGTTGAAGTTCTTCATGCTACTGTTACTTTTACTAAACGGACAGTAGCCCAATGTCACTATTTGTTCATTCTGTGTGGAGATCTTATCACAGGAGATCTTATTTTTGTGCTTGAAGACATTCTGTCCATTTGATGATGTGTCCCTGTCACCATCACACCAGCTCTGACCATCTATGTAAGGATGGTGCAATTAGCCAATTATTTTAACAGCAATATAAAGATCCAATATAGAGGCTTTTGCCCACCTCTAAGATGTTTTCTGCACTTAACACAAGTATTGCACTAAAATATTGTCCACAAAAGCTTGTCTAATTGATCATTAATTCTTCTTGTGTGTTTAACCAGTTATTTCTTTGACAGCCTGAACCCAAGTCCCACCAGCTGTTGCTGTCTGCCATTACTTCAGTAAAGTTTTCAATGCAATCACTGTTTTACTGGATATATGACTCCAGATTTTGGGATAAGACGTGCGTGACAGACAACTGACAGCCTATCAGACTGAAAGATGCTTTCTTCTACCATTTCTAGCTTATTATTAAGTCAACATTCATATCATTATCAATCACACCTGTTTGATCAAAGGTTATTTGTTTCATTTGCTGTGTAGCTCGCAATATGAGCTAGTCTAACTGAATAAACAGCTGTGTGTACAAAATACTGCTGTAATAATTCTGGCTTAGAACCTAAATATAATTTTAGCTGGCATGTTAAAAGTTAGTCTTTGCTGAACCATCCAAATCACTGTTCACAAATGGGTATTAATATAATGTACTGATTGCTTTAATCATGCTGTTTTTGAAGTAGCTTCATTAAGGAGATGAAGTAAGTTAGCTAAATCCAGCTGGAGCCCAGTAGAGCAGCAGGGATAGGTGAAGGGAATTTTGATTTTCTAACATATACTGAAGGCTTGTCCATTCCTACTTAATATTTTTCCCAAAACTGTTCCATGAGTTCATTGACTTGTTTAATAAGATTTTCTCAGCTATAGGCTACAATGGTAATAGTAGAGACTAACAAATCAGAAATCTACACTGTTTTACAGTGAAGCTAATTCAGCATTAAAGGCTTCAGTTTTTTCAATGGAATTATAATTGTTAACTATGAATATATTTTGATATGTTTATTAACTTTATTGCTATTTCAAAGCTGCCTGATGGTGTGTTGAAATATAACTAAACATTTTGATGTTACCGTCGTAGCTCAGCAGGTTATAGTTTAGTTTGGGTTTTAAAATGTTGATCTATGTGAAACTTTAAGCACCTGTTTGTGGTAAGTGTGTACAGTTTGCACGGTGGTAAGGAGAAGGGGGGTGCTTTCTTACTTATATAGATACACTGATATATGCACTTTGTCGTTGTCCTATTAAAAGTATTCCTTTTATTTATTTATTTTATTTATTTTTATTGTTAGACTTGTTCACTTGTTAGATACATTTGCCTCAGAGCTCCGGGGCCGATCACATACATTTGAAGCAAGGGGAAAAATGTGTAAATCTGACTTTTTTTGCCAAATGATCACTTTAATACCATGCTAGCATATCAAGGGACTAAGTATTTGGAGGCCTTCTTGCAAAAATAACTCCATCCTGAATAACTGACAGTATGGACTGAAATGATTTTAAAAAAGCAGCAACATGCAACATGTTAAGGGATTCACAGTCACCTGGGAAACAGAAGACAACATCAGACTGCATGAAGAAGCTATTGTTTTTGTTCTAAAGCAGTAATCAAAACACCAGAACTAGGGCAGAGGAATGTCCAGATGCTGCTCTGTACTGCTCTCAATTGACCCACAGCTAACGTGAAGTAGACATCCATGTTCTACACTGCAGGACAAGGCCAATGGCAAAATCTCCACAGACTGCCTTTACATTTTCTTTCTCTTGAAACAAAACAGTTTTTGACACTTCAAAACTCAAAAGTACTTGTATGGACATAATAGTCACCACCATGACTTGGTCTACACAAATCAATAGACTCCCTGCAGTAGTCGATGGGAATGACCCTGGCCTGCTCTTCATTAAACTCTTCATATACTAATGACAGCATTAATCAATCCAGTGACACATATACATGGGTTAAACACTGTTAAACAATCATGCAGTTGATCTATCCATGCTCTGCGCACAAATGCATTCTTTCACAGCAACTTTTGTGAGGTTGGACAAGCTTAATAGATTGTTAGCATTCAATATAATACATAATACCTCAGTTTTGTTCATTTTCTAAATGTCAAATTTTCAAAGCACTCTGTTAGAATTCACACTCTTCTTTGGATATGAAGCAACCAGATATTCAACTGACTAACATTTTAATTACTGAATGTATCAAATATTACCAAATATTTGTTGTAGCTCTGCTATCAAACTCTTAGGTTCATCTGAAGGTGTTTTTAGCTTTCTGGCTTGGGATGTTTGGAGTTCTATTTTATGTATAATAATAATTTTCTCAACTCCAGTTTTGTAAACTTCTGTTTTTTCTTCAATTATTGTATTTTAAATACTCTCTCTCTTATTCAAGTGGATTATCTTATAATATTTTTATATTATTTTACAATATCTTAAATTCAGAGTGGAAATTAAACAAGCAGCATCTCTCAGAGTGTGGAGTGTAGGTATATTTTCTGTGTGTGTGTGTGTGTGTGTGTGTGTGTGTGTGTGTGTGTGTGTGTGTGTGTGCACGTGTGAGAGTGTATAGCTGACAGGGCCCTTATCCACACAGCTGAGTGTGTAATGGTAATCATTGGTGAACGTCTGAATCTTCTGAAGCCCATTATAACAGAAGAGACAGCCAATGAGTTGCAAGTACACACATACAAACACACACACACACACTTTTACAGAGACATAGACTGGGTTATACACTGTATCACTGTATGTACACACACACACACACACACACACACGGTCAATAGCTCTGGTTTCTCGTGTCAGCGCTGTGACAGGCTGCATTAAAGAGACATAAATCTGTGATGTCAGCACTTATCTAATGAGGCCTCTCAAATCAATGGACACACACTCACACACACACACACAGTTACAGGTTATTAAACACACATATAATTAACAAACG
>NC_051235.1:13999495-14011995 GCF_015220715.1 Pygocentrus nattereri
TCTTAGAAGTTGGTTAGATTTTCTGCTTCTTACAATCGAAATAATCAAAAACACAGTTGGGTTGAGGTCTGAGCTCTGGGATGACCAGTCTATTTACTTTTCTCAGTAACTGCTTCTGGTCAGCTACACATCCTTTTAGACCCATAATGTTGTCACGGTGGAAGGATGGACAGAAACATCTGTGGATGCTTTCGGATCTGAAGCAAGGGTGAAACATTATTTTCTCCTCTCTCTCAAATACAAAGGTACCGTTTATATGACAGTGACAGTCTTGGTGGCCTATCAAGCCTTGCAAAGTCAAAGGAAGAAAAAAAAAAAGTTCCAAATCCTAAATGTTTTCACTTATTTTCCTTTTACTTTCCCTTCCTTATGCAAGTGGATTATTTTATTTAATATTCCTCCAGAAAATATTTCCTGAAAACGGAATGATTTATACTTAAGGACCATTTTGAATGAGAATTAACTTGAACTTATGAATCCATAAGTTCCAAAATACATTTGCCCTGACAGATTCACATCTTAAGGTTTTTTCCAGTTCTACCACATTCAGGTCCACTCATGGCATCTGTGTGCGTTTATGTAGCAGAAACACTTCCCTTAAAAAATTACACACGTTTTTTGTTATCATGCCTTTTAGAATACTATATGTAAATTACCATTGATCTGATTGGTTGTATTGTCTTGTATTGTGCTTCATTCACAAAGGAATCTGGACAGAATATATAACATCAAGGTGAATGGCTGGGGATAAACTGCTGTAGGCTGAATAGGTGGATACGTGTAAAAGTGTGGGTTTTCATGACATCACAAGAACAATGAATTTAAAACAGGCTGTTTTGGAGCTTAGTTTTCAAATGTGGAGGAGTAACAGAACTTTAAATTACATAACACTTTAGGCTAGACTAAATGCCAGCAACTTGCACTGGAGAACAAATATAAAAAACACCTCATAACTATATCTCTGCATCAAATTCAAGCAGGTCCTGAGTCTCTCTCTCTCTCTCTCTCTCTCTCTCTCTCTCTCATGCTTAGACAGAGGCCGTATCCCAGTGGTCTTCTCACTGGAGGCAGGCACGGAAATCTCCGGATAGATCAATACACACAGCTGCTGCCAGACTGCCAGACCATCTCTGTCATCACCAATAATAAATAATGGATGACACACACAAGTACATACACACTTCCATCATGTGCCCTCAGAACAGGAAACACACACACACACACACACACACACACACACACACACACACACACACACACACACAAACAAACATATGTCTGCTTTTTCATTGATCAAAACAGATCTTTCATCTTTTAGTTTGTAAGAATTGTTTGAAAATTGGAAAGCTGTCGATTTTTACCTTTTTATTCTCAGTATCAAATCACAATCTGATTCAAAGCCTGCGGCCAATATATGATTATAATGCACATCATCATCAATTGACTAGTAGCTCAAAGAAGACTCTATTCTTTTATTCTAGATGTCATAGTAATTTATGTAATTTTATAGGAATTATTTCTCATTTGTAGGTCAAAAGAGAAAAATGGTCAAATAAATAGATACATAGGTAGGTTAAAAAATAGACAAAGAAATAAATAGGCCTGCAATGAAAAAATGAGAAACAGTGTATGAAAGTGCTGTTTGTTATCTTTCCTCTCCATTCAAACAGTTTGAGTAGCAACAGATCAGAACAGTGAAAATGTCAGCTATGTGAATCTACATGGTATCAAACAGGGTGCTGAGGGTGACGCAGCACCTCTAGATTTCAGGTCCAGATTTCTCCAGACTGCTATATATAATAATGATAATAAATAATCTATAAATAATCAGGATAAAAAAGTTCAGAACTTTTATGATAAAAAGTCCTGAAACATTAAATCCCCCCCCCCACCCAATATGTTATATTCAGTAAATAAAGAGTAGCGGTGCATTAAAATGTACAGAAGTGTGTTCTCTGACCAGGGATGCGCAAACTTTTGCACAAGCCTGTGTGTTGCTGAATATTCTTCCATTTAAATAAAATTATATCATGTAAATCAAATGCACAGCTAAACACAAATACCAATAGGCTCCATAGAGTTACCCTCGTAAACTGCAGGCCTATTGTTTAGTTATTAGAACTATATAAACTATATAAACTATGATGTATTTTATTTTTATAATAATCATTTGTTCATTTGTCTGAAGAGCAGCTGAAGGTATCCATAAAATGCTTCAACCTCAGATTCTGAATCTGAATTTTGAAACTAATATCACTTCATACATCTCTGACTGGTCATTATACCTATTTTTCCACTAATAGGCCATAGATCTTTACATATTTCTGTGTTTTCCGATGTGGGTAGGGTTGCCAGGTCCAGCAAAAATGAAAAGTTGTCCACCAGAAGCTGACACGGTATAATGTTCTCCAGTGACAGCATTTTCAAACTAGTCCAATTTGGAGAGAAAATTGAAAACCTGGCAACCCTCAAGGTTGGTGCATGCTGCATCAAACGCTCAACTGCATAACCAATTAAAAGCAAAAGCTCATAATTCTACATAAACACCTCTTCTATGTGACAGGAAGAACTCCTGTAATGTGTAAATCTCACATATTGATGGAATGGCAAACATTGCTAATAGACATCTCAAGTGATATCACTAATTAGAATGGCATGGAAAGGAAGATGGTTTTGTCATTTTTATCTGGTAATCATTCAAATAACAGCACCTCCTCAACTTATAAGAATCCGGCCTGAATAGGGCTTAATATGTAAGCTCCACAATGAGGAAATGGAGTGCACCAGGTGCACCAAGAAAAATAAAAGCCATGGAAGTTTTGAATAAACACTGTAGTGGTCCAGCTTTAGTGTAGCTGAGATCAGAACAATTTCTGCAGGTACTTCCCACCTGCTCCATTAAACATGCCACACGCGCTCTGAGCACAGGCCAATTACAGCTCAGGCCGGAGCGCCAGGCGATCGTTTGACAGACATCGTGTACAACCGCCGATTACACATACTGGCCCTCATGTCTTTACACTGGCCATTGATTAGCCTGCTAATACTGCTCTCCAACAACAAATCTATACTGAGAGAGAGAGAGAGAGAGAGAGAGAGAGAGAGAGAGAGAGAGAGAGAGAGAGAGAGAGAGAGAGAGAGAGAGAGAGAGAATAACATTACTTTTCAGTCTTGTTAATGACCAGCAGAAAGAGATACACTGCAGGACCTCCCTGCCTCTGCAACTGCACTGTGACACATCAAAGAGAATGGAAGGCTTTGTAATCCACTGTTCCGAACTGAAAGCCGTGTGCGTGCATGTGTGTGTTCTCTTCTATCCATTCATCCAGAAAAAGTTTTACTTCAACTACACATCTAACCACACTCTGATGGCATACAATATCACAGCCCACACCAGCTCAGATGTCCAAACTGATAGCGTTCTCTTTTGTGAAGCCATGGAGAGCTGAGAAACATACCACAATATGATGAAAAAAAGGGGGGGAAGGATATCTAACCCTCCTATTAATTTCCTTCTCTCTGTCTGTTTTAAAGCAAAATGATATGCAAATGACCCCATTCTATATTACTGTAGTTGTCTGAATCTCAGTTTACAGTAATAAATCATCACCTATATAAATCAGGTCCAACTTTAAATACATAATGATAAAATATAAAGAAAATAATAATAACAACAATAACAATAACAACATAAATAATAAAAAATAATAATAAAAGCAATGTCAGGAAATTTGGAAACACTTGTCAAATTAATAAAAGCTTCCTAAACCAAGCAGCATGGTCAACCAAGTATATGTCCCATTTTACAATGTCCAATTTTCATTTCTTCCCATTTTATCAAATTTCACAGGAAATTAACAAAGTAAAAAGTAAACAACACATAATAATTTTTAATAATTCGTTGATAAGGAATTCATATATAAACATTTCAGCTTCTTACAAATTATTTAAAAGCTATAAGTTGTAGAATACTAACATCATAATGTAATTATTATACAGATCATTCTATTGAATTGGTATAGAAAACAGTTTGGGGAAACACATTTCAGACTTTAAACTGACGTGCACTAAAATCCTTTTGCTTTGAATGACCTTATATCCTAATGATGTTTGTTTTATTAAAATAAATAATTAAAAGCTCCATTTTGTCATGGCCTAAGCAAGCATAACACTACCAAAACTTTTCCAAATGTTTCGGTATTTACCATTTCGAAAGAGGTGATTTTGTGATAACTGAAAACACTAGCTGGTACATGACTAGCAAATGTAGCTTTGAACATTAAAACTTGCCATTAAAACACAAAAACGCTGGAACACATTTACTCCAAAACAATGCAAACTAACTGCTCCTCATTTCCTCCTGTAAAATGCAGGGGTGTGGCTACAATGAAGCTCCGTCTACAGACTAAAAACTCGGTAGCGTTTCGGTAGTGACATTAACACGGGGCAAAGCATTTTTAAGTGTTTTCAAATTAAACTCAAAATAAATCTAAATCTTTGCTTGAAAGAAATCAGACATCTTTAGAAAAAACACTGAACAAAAAAAAAGTAAGTAAGTAAAAAAATAGTAAGTATTATATTTAGTTGAAGTTGAAAGGGGTTAGGGTTTGGGACTGCCACCTCCCAAAAGAAAGTACTCTTTAAATGATGCCTGGTCTATTTAAATAGATCATAACATTGTAAATATCTAAGGTCTGAATATTTAGTTTTTATTGCTTTCTTATAGTTTGACTGCAGTTTGAATTCATTTGGTAGTATGAACACAATTGTTTTTATATGATGATCAAAACATTTTTAAAGAAGTGCTTGGGAGCAGTACCTGTCGTACTACATCTTTAGATTTATCTTGTACAGAAACTATTTGTTTCTCCACCTTCTTTTTTTTTTTCTTCTCTAAAATTGATGTGACAGAAGCACTGCCCAATGCTGTCTTCTATTGGCTAAGCATGGCACACTCTGTCTAACTTTCGCCTTTAACAGATAACATATTTTTCACTGTTGTCTGTTGATGTATCACCTTCATCAAAATCAAAGAAATGGGTTTTTAATGAATACAAAATAGTCTTTATTTGCATCACTGTACTTTTCTGATTTGACAAAGAAAGAGAAAAGAGAAGGAAATGACAATGGCCTTCGGGTGTTCGGGACATAAATCAATTAATTTGGTCACAGTACTGAAAAAGGCCTCCAATACTACAGTGTTCCAGACAGGAGGTGAAAGTGAGAGACAGGGAGACAGAGGGAGAGAGTAAGAAAGAGAGAGAATGTGTCATCAGATGATTTTTCACCCTAGTGCTGGATAACTGGGGTCAGACCACCACACACACACACACACTTATACCTGCTGTAATCTCAGCAATAACAGGACACACACATTTCTGCTATCATTATTGCCTGGTTTGTGTGTGTGTGTGTGTGTGTGTGTGTGTGTGTGTGTGTGTGTGTGCGCATGTGTGCATGTGTGTGTGTGTGTCTGACAGAGTGTACAGACAATTTGTCCAGCAGTTTGACAAAAGAACTAGCTGACCTCAATTGGTGCCATGGCCCTTCACTAGTGACACATATAGAACTGCCAATGTGTACAAGCACTGCTAGACCACACTGGATCAAACTGATGGATGTCTAAAACAATAATGTGCACACCTCTGTGCAGCAACATGCCACTGTACCGGTATGATCCGCTGTTTTCTCACAGGTCAAACTACAGTGCTTTATAGCTTTTCAGTTCTGAGGCAGGGGTGTAGGCAGGAGCCTACATTTTTGGGTAGGACTGTAGAAAAATAGGTTAAACTACATACGATTTTCAAATGCATCACATCCCACAATGTCATCAGGCTATAGCTTTTTGCAGACAGCAACATAGTTATCACCCTACCTTCTAACACCTCTACCCTGTTGTGATACAAAAACTATAGCAAGATTGTGTACACAACAACCAAAATGCTGGATTCACATAAACACAACAATACATACATTTAACCCAGTGAAGACAATATTAGTGAGTTAAAATCAGAAAACTGAAATAGATATTCAAAGACATAAAACAACAGTCAGCTTAAAAACCTAAATCTATTCACCCTAGGCTAAAGCACACTGCAATAACAGGTGTGAAACAAGCCTATAGGTCATTTATGTCATACCTTGGATGATTTGATGCATTGAAGTAGATATTTACTTTGACATTTTGGCACATTATAGATTTTGTAAGAGCATTATAAGTACCAAATTCACCCATCGCCATCAATGTTCTGTAACTATATATTTTTATTTTCCATTTTTCCATTTTTGAAAATGGAACAAAAAGGATATACTGTAATGGGGACTCTCAGTTTTATATGCTGCATAGGTACAGCAGCTAGAGCTTCAAATTCAAAACCTGCCTTGGTAAAAAACATTACAAAGTTTAAGGCAACAGCAAAGTCATTTAGAATGGTTTGATGTGAAATGGTGCATTGTAGAGAAACCTGGATTTCTTCACAGTGGTGCTGATAGGAATCAGGAGTCACAATGTCTGCAATGCAAACACAGCCACTGTATTTACAATCAGTGAAACTTGACATGTATTCTGAGTTTCTATATATTTAATGTTGATGGTAAAATAGTGGCAATTTTTAAAAGCTTTCTTTTGTCAATAAAAACATGTTTTTATGGCAAAATCTGACCTAAAAACTATTGTAAAAAAGTTCATTCATGAAGTCTTATTTATTTCTTTATTTTTCAATCTTGCATTTACTTATTTATTTTTATCAATTTCACTCCCACTCACTCCCACACACACACACACACACACACACACACACACACACACACACACACACACATATATATATATATATATATATATATATATAAAGCAAGGCATTGGGCACCAAGCAATGTACTTGTAACCATTTCCTGTAATATATATATATATATATATATATATATATATATATATATATATATATATATATATATATATATATATGTTTCTATCACCACTCAACAATTCTGACTTAACAACTTTCTCTGAACTGTGGCATTACACATCAACCCACTTATACAATGACTATTTACATCTTAATGATGTAATCATGCAGAAATTTTGAAAAAAAAATGTTTTCCTCTTTAACGTAGACTACCAAAGCTTGTAATGTTTGACTACATGAAATCATATTGGCTGATATTATTCATCATAAGGCTTTCTACGCCTGTACAATAAGTAGGCCCTAGCACATGCTCAGCTAGTCATCCACTTCTTTCAGACTCTGCCAGGGCCCGTGCTGTCATGCGTTCCCGTCCTAAACCCTGCAGCCTCCAAGTGATTTCTTTATCTAATAGGGACTAATGAGTCAGGCAGTTGGGGGTTCAGCCTCTCAAGCGGTGAGAGGCCCCCCGGGGGGTCCCGGCTCGAGCTGTACCGCAATAAGAATCAAACAAGCACACAGAGTGAGTCTATTTGCAGGAGAGTGATGGCTAGCTTGTTGCTTATCGAGGCCCAATAAATCTGTTCACAGTGAGCAGGAGATGAGAAGCCTTATCTCATCAACACAGTGCTGGAGCCACACACACACACAGATTTATTCGAGGAAGGAGAGAAGTTATTGAGTGGAATAAAGCCAAAAACAATAGGTGTGTATATATTGTATATACTGTATATATCCACACTGAATATAGGGAGGTGATGGAGGAGGGGGGCAGCATGGTAATACAGAAATATAAAGAGTAAACAGAAACACTCAGAGGCAAAAACAAGCAGCTTTGCTGACAGAAGATGCAATAAACGAAAAATGAAGGACTGAGATCTTGGAAGACTTAGAGCGCATCTCTTTCTCACTCCTGATCTCTCTCTCTCTCTCTCTCTCTCTCTCTCTCTCTCTGAGCAGACTCATTCAGTCAGGAGTATTGTGTTTGACTGCTGTATAGTGGGTTTCAGCACTTTTTATAGTTCACACACACAGAATTCACTTCTAAACCAACTATCTGTATATTTTAGTAAGTTTTAAATGTCTATAATTAAATGTTTATCTTGATGAGCTCAATAAAAGGATGCAGTTTAAAATGAACATGAGTGATGCATGAGTTTAAAATGAAGAGAATGAACCCTTATCATTAATATCATTAGTAATGGAAGAGAGCAGGTAGGTTCTTCTAGCGCTCTCTCTCTTTCTCTCCCCTTTATGCATGCACTGAAACAATTTAGAGACATCAATGTTTACCCATTAAATCTCAACTGTTAGCCACATGCTAACTGCTAATAGGAGTGCTAACACAGACAAACTCTTCTTATTTTATAGCAAATTTTTCTGTCAAATTTTGTCATACTGAGTTTCATCCACTAGCTTGATCCACATCATTGTGGTCGTAAAAACCTTGTATCTCCAAATGGTTTACAGAAGACTTCACAGAAGTACCTACTTTACTTTTAATGTAAGTCAATGGAGCGAGACTATTTTCTGAGCTAAACTGGGTCATTTCTTTTAGTTCATTCATCATGAAATTTACACACAGTGTAAAGTCATTTTTAAATTATGTAAAAAACTGAAAAATGTCAAAAATAGAGATACAGGGTGTTGTTCTGACAGCAGCGATATGCTAGCTAGACATCAAAAGGCATCTGAAAGCTGGAAAAATGAAGGCCAGTATGTCCGTCCACTAAAACACTGCTAAAACAGCTTATCAAACTACAGCTAAAGCAACATAAATGGACAGCCTGACACGCTTGGAGGACAATGCTAATTGTCAATTCTGCAACATCAGCTAACAGCTACCATTACACTAGGTGCTGGGGGGAATCCTACCCACCCAGACAGAGTGAAACCAATTATACTTTAAGAAATTCCCAGGCATGGAAGGCTATCCTATTTTGGGGGATCAAACTTTTGGCTTACAGCATCTCCTGACGATAGGGCCAGAGAATACAATCAACTTCTGTTCAAAGACTGAATCAACAGTTCAATCACTGAACTTTCGAGGTGAGAAAATATCCAGATTTATTTTAAAAACTGAAAGTAGTGGAAAGGCAAAAGGTGGAGACACTAAACACTGATAAAACTGAAACTGCTTTGATTGTTGAGGGGTCTGTGTAATTCTCCATTTAATGTATGTTTTATTATGTATTGTTTTCTTGTTGAAAATGAGTAACTTGTGCTTGGTGGTCATGGGTGTCTCTGACCTTTCACACACTACTGTAGTTTTAACCAGCTTTTCCACAAGCATGCTCATCATTAAAAGTACAATAATGCAAGTTATAAAATAAAGTTCAAGTAACACTACCAAACTGGATGGAGGAGAATAAGTAGGTTCTGCTTCCTCTCTCTCTCTCTCTCTCTCTCTCTCTCTGTACACACTCTGTGTGCTAAATAAATGTAAATTCTGTGTACAGGTGGAGGCTTTGAGTGTTGCTAACAGCTAATATCAGATCCTATCACACATGCTTCCAAACCAAATGTTTGTTTATTTTAGTAAGTTTTAAAGGCAGGCTTACTTTCACAAACTCAATAAAACAAAGCATGGTCTTGGAAGAACAGAATGAACCATCTATAGAAGGTGTGATTCGCTTAGTATTGGTTGTTGTCTCTCTCTCTCTCTCGCACACGGTTTAGAGACAGGGCATGGACATCGATGTGTACTCAATAAGTCTAAGGGCTTACTCTGTGAACAGAGGGGAGCTTTTGAGAGTTAGCCGCACGCTAACCGCTAATATGAGATCTAATCATGGGAGTGAAGACCTGGCGCATGCGTGTCAATCCAGGCCTAATGCCGCCTTATTGCTGTGAGCCGCCTTCTGTTTGTCCACAGCCTGATCCTGAGCTGCCTGAGCTGCCTGGCCTCAGCGTGCCATGGCTGGGGAGAGATGAGCAGCGTGACCCCTGTGGGTCTGCTCGTGGTGATGAATAGGCTAGCTGGCTAACGCAGGCAGATTACCCCCATAAGACGGTCTGTTAGCGGAGGAGGGAAGGAGGGATGGAGGGAAGGAGGGATGGAGGGAGGGAGGGGAGGTGATAAATAACAGATTTATCTCTCCCTTGCTCCGAAGGCTCAACCACAGCGGGCAGCAATAAAGAGGCCGGAGAGAGAGATGACAGAGAGAATTATGTCAGGCCTGGTTGTCAATCACAGCGAGAGAGTGAGAGTAAGTGTCTGTGTATGTGTTAATCTGTGTGAGACTGCTTGCGCAGTGTGCATGTGTGTGTGTGTGTGTGTGTTATAGTGGGGTGACAAGCGAGCATAATACTCTCATCACTCTTCCTCCGGTTGCCGTGGCACCAGAAGTGGCCCTGGGCGCCACGGCGACCGCCGCTTTAGCCGCCAATCTCGCAAACCCATGAAAGAAATAAATAAATATTCCTAAACTGCAATCCTTCATATTTCCCTGTATGCATAAAGAGATGAAAAATCACCCCCGTCTTTGTATTGTCTGACTGAGGTGATACACAAATATTAGTTTATATCTACTCCACCTAAGATTGCCTCTCTAAGCAAGACGGATTGGTCCCGCGGAGGAGGGCAATATTCTTGCCCAGCATATTCAACCTATCTTTTATATGCTGATGTTTCCAAACGCATTCAGGTAAGAGACACCCATCTAACCAAGGACAATATAAAAGCCAAACGTCAGGGGAAACAAACAAACAAACAAATAAATAGACAAATAAATAAATAAGCAAATAAATGAATAAAATTACAGACAATGCTCTTTAATTGTGAGACAATTTGCAGTGTGGCAAATTTATTGTTTTCGCAGCAAGTCCTGCGTAAAGCGGGCATCTAATCTTCATATTCGCCGCGCCAGTATTTATCGAACACTCATGGCAAATGGAAATTAAAGCAAAAACTGAAGTACGAGAATCAATTTGGAGACGGGAAAAAAAAAACAAATAAGTTTCCAAATAAAGGGCTCCATTGATTTCCTGGTGTCTTGTTTGTTTTGTGAGGGAGCAGGTTTATTTGAGAATGGAGGAAGAAGAGGGTGAAGTGAGGAGGAGGGTTGGGAGGGGGGGTTAGATGAAGAGCAGAGCATGAACAGAGTACGAGATTTCTGGGTCAGAAACTGCTCTGGCGATTCTTCTTCACCCAGCCAAGTGTAAAACTCATTAGACAATGCATAATGCCCTTAATCAAATCAATGGCAAAGGCAACTTCAGACTGATAGCTCCTATCAAAACTTACACAAAGCATGGAGAATTTCTCATTTACTTACAAAAATAAGCCAAGATGGAGGAATTATCTCCAAAACGAGCTTAATTGCTCTCCAACTTCTGGATCGATATCACAGTGGAAGAAAAGAAGGAAAGTAAAGAGGGAAAACAATCCAAAAAAATAAATAAATAAGAAATAAAGGAGATTCAGTGGGTTCATAAAGGTTAGAAAAAGGGCATGAATGGTTAGTGTCCTCACACAATACCAGCTTTAGTGATAGCAAATGAATTTTTGGCTAAACAACAAAGAAGTAGCTGTATAACAGCTGTATAAGTAATAAAATCAATGTAATCAATGTGGATTCCTCTAAGATGAATGCCAGTGCAATACAGTTCGCCCCTGTTAGAAAAAACAGCATAGACCAGCTTAGCTGGTCACAAGAAAAAAAACAGTATATGTTGTGTTTCGGATGCTGTTCAGCAGCAATGGAAGCTGTTATGCTGATCACAAAGCTGGGGTTGGATGCTGGTGTGCTGGCTTAAATATCCAGCTAAATCAGCACCAGACCAGCAGTTTAATTATTACTTATCCCTAATTACTTATCCCTTTTAAAGAAATTTTAAAACATTATTTACCCACTTTTCCACTTACCCAAAATGCACTCAGTCAGCCATGAAATGTTTGGTGTCTAAAGTTTGCTTCTTTAGTGTCGCACTGGAGTTAGGCTAATGGAGCTAACAAATAGTGTATGCTTGTAACCATGTTAGCATAGTGCAAACTGTATGCCTACATCATCACACACATGCTTTTAAAGCTGTTTAAGAATTGTAATTGTTTTCTGGCACTGTATGACATACATTTTACTACACAAACAGCAACAGTAGCATAGCTGAAAAGAGAGACTGAGCAGCCGTATTGAAACCTCTACATTTTCCTTTAAACCAAATGTTAATTTCACACAGATTTTACATAGGCTACATTGACAAATTCAGTGTTTTGTGAGCTAATAGCTAACTATTTACAATAACACTAATGTGTGCTAGCTGTATGCTAGCTGAATTTTGTATTAGCGCTGGAGCATTTGATGCTATCAAGTTAAAAAGACTGGCAGAATTAAGCAATAGCTGCACACTATCACACACACTATATTCTTGTTGACAGACTGTTGTGCTGCTGGGGGTTGCCGTGGTAATTACTGCTGCCTAGCTACAGATGTTGCGGAGCACAGGACCCCTCACATCCATTGCGATGCTAACGTAGCGAGAACGGCGCATCTGGGTCTCCGAGCACCTCTCTCTTTGTTAACGGGCCGGGTCTTCATTTTTTACTTTTGACAGCAGTACTATTCCAGTCATTTGGTGGCATCTGGTTAGGGAGCG